>NC_069384.1:114921500-115221875 GCF_027475565.1 Acinonyx jubatus
ACCAAATATATTTTTATAGGTTTTATTTTTGAGAGAGAGAGAGAGAGCAAACAAGAGAGAGCAAGTGGGGAGGGGCAGAGAGAGAGGGAGACACAGAATCTGAAGCAGGCTCCAAGCTGTCAGCACAGAGCCTGACGCGGGGCTCAAACTCAAAAACTGTGAGATTGTGACCCGAGCCAAAGTCGGACTCTTAACCATCTGAGCCATTCACTCAAGCTCCCCAAAACCAAATATTTCTTACATGTGAGCTCTTTATGCTAAAGACACCTTGATCTTTTTCCTTTCCTTATTTCTTTTTTTCTTTTCATCTTCTTTCCTCGCATTGTTTTCTTGTGCACACTTTTTGTGACATTTTTTCCATTTATTGTTTATAACTTACCTGAAGATTAAGTGCCTTCTTATTTGCTTTCTTCCTTATCTGGAAGCCACAAAAAGAATCTGACCTTACTAGACACTGGAATTGATAAAACTGTCAGTGGTTTACATGCTTTCATCAGCAGTTACTGCTTTTTATTTTACACGTATCCCTGGTCCCTTTTTTTTTAGCCATCCCATGGAAAAATGTGTTCTTTTTCCCTCTCTTTTAACTTATTAATTCCTTCCTGTTTTCTTTAGAAATTCAAGTGGAGAATCCTCAGGTATTACCAGTTTCTTCCTCTGAATTCAATAATCTGTTGCTTTCAAATACAAAATTGTCTCTTATATACAAAAAATGACTTTTCTTGCAGTTCACTGCCACTGCTATCTAGTCTTCTATTTTTCTTTTTTAATGTGATTTATTATTTTTTTTTGGCTAGTGCTCCACTTCACTCCCCAAACATGTATCCTGTCACCCCTTGAAATATGGCCTCTATCATCATGAAAATAACAAAATCAAAGGCTAATTATTATCTGCCAATGTCTTTTCCTAAGACTTTATTTTCCCCTGAATTCTCTATTTTCCTACTGATCACTTTCTGTCTTTAATGCTCCTACTCTTGGGCTGTCGTCACTTTTTGATTCTTCTATCTCTGCCTATTTCTCTAGCTTTCCCATTGGTCTCCTCATGGCCTCCCTATTCCTCTATCACGTCAGAGGCTCAGGGGACTCCCTGCTTACACCATCCCTTGCAAAGTTTCTCCTCTCAAGGATTTATCAGTCACCCCCCGTGCTGACTCCTTTTGCATTCCCAAATACAGTTTATTGAGCTCTTACCACATAGCAGTCATTGTGCTAAGCCCTTATCTTTTCAAGACATGGTAGTTTTTCTTCAGTGGTTTTCTTCATATGTTCGTCAGGAAATCCTGCCGTCATTCCAAGTACTAAAATTCTAACTTGATATCATTTTTTAAAATCTATCTCCTTTCTCTTACTCTCTTCTGTCAATTGCATCCTCACTGTTCTACTTAGAGTAGGAATGACATCCTTATCTCAGTCTCTACCTATCTTCCTTTCCCCCTCATGCCTACTCCCACCATTCCCTAGGTTCTGCTGATGTTTCTCTTTGTTCCATTGCATTTGTCTCTTTCTTTACAATCCCTAGCAGATTGTTTTGGTCTAGCCTCTTGATATCTAATGCCAAACTTATTGTGAAAGCTTTTCATTTATTTTTTTTTAAAGCCTGTGTAAAATCCTGAGACTTAACACTGTTTTCCACCTCCTGCAATTTTGCTGTCTGAAGGCTTGCAGTACTGTCTCATTCCCTTTAGCAGTGGTTCCCAGTGCAGAATACTAATTCTAAAAGGTGCTCTGAGGAATGAAATTTCTATAGAAATAACCCCAAAACAACAACAGTGTTGGAAATGCTGCCTTAAAGAGTATAAATGCCTACTAGCATATTGCAGTTTCTAGTAATCACATTTAACTCAGATTTCCTCAGGATTTTATGTCCAAGGAACTTTTTTCTTTGAGACAAACTTTATAATATCTACACATTGTATAGAACACAAATTGGAAAATGCTGGCCTATTGGATAATATCTAAATGCCACACAGGCAACAAAAATAATGAAACATAGTTAATGTTTATCAAGTGACTGAAAATCACTTTACAAAGTACTTAAGCACTTAAGGTAATCATGATAACTTTATGAAATTATTATCTTCATATTCCGGGGGCTCAGGGAGGTTGAAATCCTTGTCCGAGACCACCTAGGGGCAGGTGGCATAAGATGGTTAGAAACTCCAGAGTCACAGCTCTTCTATATTATGTGAATCTTAATAAGTGCAATGTTCCCCCACTCTGCCTCCACCCTCCTTTTCTAACCTAGTCTCCCTGTGGGCCTTCTATTCTAGGTGATTGCTTACTATTTATAATCCTTCTTTCTACCTTTAAATATCCCCATCACCTTTCTCTCAAAGCAAATTCTTTCCTCTTCATCCTGTCCTTCATTGTCCAAGTTTGGCGATAAATTTGTCTTCCTCAATGATTCTAGCAGACCACAACATACTGACTTAAATTTGTCTTCTGTAAATCCCTGTGAGAATTTACCATTATGCCATTCATTTGCTTCTAGATTAACACCACACACACCAAAAACAAGACCCCTTTATTTTGTCTTTCCTCAATGAAATTATAATCTTGCAAAATAGGACTGTGGTTTATATTCGGATGTATGAATGTATAAACAGATGAAATAGACCTGGGAAAACTTGGAAATATTAGAAAAATTAACTATAAACCTCAAATGGGGAGTGAAACAATTTTTTCTTTTAAAAAGCAGTGCTAAATTAAAAAAAATTACATAAGTTACACACACACACACACACACACATACACACAGTCATTGTAAAAGATCTAAAGATTAGGGTAGTGTTTAGAATAAAGCAGGAAAATCTCTTTCTCCTTCACCTGCCAGCCCCCTTCCTTTAATCCTAACCCCCTGAGTTAATTATTAAATTTGGCAAATATCTTTTCAATCCTCTAGCTAGCCATCCACCTGCATTGGTATCTAAACCTAGAGCTCCTAACACCTAAGGCCTCATCTGTAGATGCTGTTCATAGAAATAGTGATATGATTCCAAATGACCTAAGAATGTTCCCTTTGTTAGTAAAGGGAAAGGTGAGTGCTATGCACATTCTTTAAATAGACACACTTCCTAAACAATTCCTGTAGACCTTGTCTTGAGCTTCCCACCAAAACCCCCAGCTCTCCTCTTGCTCTCTGACTTGCTCGGGTTTCTCCTCTGCACCCCCTCCATCGGCCATCTTTACTGGCGCTCTGGCTCCCTGAGGTGCCTTTCTGCCTGCTGGATCCTGAGGGACTGGGTTGCTTCCTGCTCTTACTGCTTTTCTCTTCAGAATCAGATCATTACACTGTAAATTTGCCTAGATTTGTAAATTCACTGGAATAAAGCCTTTTACTGCATTCTGTCCTGGAGTTTAAATTCTGCTCTGTTGGTTTCATTTTCCTTGAACCTATTGATTTTTATTGTCCTCTTTCTTATTCATAGTCCCAAATTTTTCATTTTATAAGTCTTCAAAATACTTGGCTATTAGTTTTAATGATCAGTTCTGTTTTTGTTTTTTGGTTTTTTTTGGTCAGGTTTATTTCTTTTCATGGATTCTTTTTTTCCTTCCTTCTATGAATAGTTTCTTGCACTGTTTTTCACCCCAGTGTCTTGATTTTCTCCTTCCGAATAGAAATATGAATACTGCTCTGGCCCTTTAAATTCAACATATTTGAAAGCTTTATTGTCATTTCCATTCACTCATAATTCATTTAATTTTTGCTTTTATTTTCTTTTTAATGAAAGGAAGGGTATTACATGATTTGTAAGATTTTTCACTTTTTTAAAACTTGTCAAGTCTTTGTGGAAGTAATATAGGCAATCAATTGATATTATTACAAAAAAATTCATATTAAAATATTCGACTTTGATATATTAATATAATTCTATTTTTGTCTACTTTTTTATGATTTCACTTTTTTGGAAGAACACTTTTGCCATGTAGTTCAATTTCATTTACCAAAGATATATTATGGATGTGAATAAACGTATAATTCCTTATTTAAAAAGTTTAAAAAATAGGTAAAAATAAACCTGAGTGGTAGTGATTAAACGAATCAGGAATTTTTAAAAAAATGTTTATTTGTTTTTGAGAGAGAGACAGAGCGTGAGCTGTGGAGGGTAGAGAGAGAGCTAGACACAGAATCCGAAGCAGGCTCCGAGCTCTCAGCACAGAGCCCGACACAGGGCTCGAACTCACAAACCGTGAGATCATGACCTGAGCCGAAGTCAGACACTTAACAGACTGAGCCACCCAGGCACCCCAAACAAATCAGGAATTTTTAGATAGGGCCTATGAACTCCAGGGGTGGTTCTATACATTTTTATTTTTCTGTTATTATATCATTTTCTCTTTTATATATTGTTCTTTTTCTGCAAAGGAATACAAGGTTTTCAAAAAATGCTCATTCTGTGGCACTTTCAAAATATGAAACATGATAGGAGTTTAGAAAATTTTATTGTGTTATAATCCAAACATCTATTTTTTTAAGTTTTATTTTCATTTTAGTTAACATGCAGTGTTATATTAGCTTCAAGAATACGATATAGTGATGCAATAATTCCATACATCACCTGGTGTTCATCATGACAAGTGTATTTCTTAATCTCCATTACCTATTTAACCCCCCTTCCACATATCTCTATTCTTAATATGTGGGGGGAAATATTATACTATATTGAATAGTAATACAATTTATAGCTCATTGTTATTCATCATATAATTCTGGGACCAAAGTGAGAAAAGGGTAGTTATTCCAAGAATCCAGCTAGCCCATTCCTCTTCTAAACCAGATTATTCCTAAACTTAATTTAAAGGTGCCATGCTCATTAACCTTTCTAAAACTTTAAAAGGCTCATTGTTAATCCCCTTCTTGTATTTAACGTAATCCATTCATCATGCATTTAAAACTCAACTGTTTTAAAACTCTGCCTTAGTCATTGAAGTGAATGGAATTGGTTTTGTGTTTGGTTTTGACTGCCTTTCCCCTTTTGAGTCCAGATTTTCCTGGTTCTTCACATGCTGGGTAATTTTAGATTATTATGAACATTTGGATTAAAATATGTATATGGCAGTATTTTGAATATTATGACATTCTGGGTCTGCAGTCAAAAGTAATGATGAAAAATAAGTGTATTGGGGCACCTGGGTGGCTCAGTTGGTTAAGCATGTGACTTCAGCTCAGGTCAAGATCTCATGGTTTTTGAGTTCAAGCCCTGCATCTGACTCTTGCTGACAGCTCAATGCTGGAGCCTGGTTCGGATTCTGTCTCCCTCTCTCTGCCCTTCCCGGCTCATTGTCTCTCTCTTTCTCTCTCTCAAAAATAATTAAACATAAAAAAAATAGGCATACTGTACAGACTTTCAAAAAGAAGCTGGGATAGTTTATTAATATCAGGTAAAATAGACTTCAGAACAAAGAAAATAGGCAGCAATAAAATAGGGATATTACATAATGATAAAAATCAGTTCAATAAGAAGATATAACAATATTAAATGTAAATTCACCTACCTTCTTTAGAGTTTCTAAGTACATGAAGCAAAAATTCACAGAACTGGAAGGAAAAATTGACAAATCTACAATTATCGTTTGAGGTTTCAACGCTCTTCTCTCAGAAAATTTGCAAGTATGGAGAAGTGAACATCATCACCAGCCAAATGCAGACTGCTCACATTGCCATTTATAGAACCATTTATAGTTTGCTTAACCATAGCAGAATATGCATTTTTGAAAAAACAAAGTGTAACTATTTTTTTCTTCCTAGTTTTGAAGTATAACTGACAAAAATTGTAATATTTAAGATGTACAACCTGGTGTTCTGATATACATGGTGAATTAATCACTACCTTCAAGCTAAAATATTTATCACCTCACAATTAAGACCTAACTTCTTAGCAAATATGCAATACGGTGTTGCTAACTATAGTCACCACACTGTATATTTGATCTGCAGAACTTCTGTATCTTGCACACCTGAAACTCTATACCCTTTGACCAACATTTCCCACAACCCCAGCCCCTGGCAATCAGCATTTTCCTCTCTGCTTCTATTTTAGGGAACGTGGATTCTTTTTAGGTATATAGGGGCACTCACTAATACAGACCACATCCCAAGGTGTAAAACAAATTTTACAAAATTTTAACAAAATTTTAAAAATCAAAATGTGTCCTCTGACCATATGGATTTAGACTAGAAATAAATAACAGAAAGCTAACAGGGAAATGTTCAAATATTTGGTAATTCAATAATATATAATTATACAATCTATAATCAAAGCAGTCAGGGAAAAAAAAAAGACCTAAATTACCAATATCAAGAATGAAAACAGAGGTGCCTGGGTGGCTCAGTCGGTTGGGTGTCTGACTTTGGCACAGGTCCTATTCTCATGGTTAGTGGTTCGAGTCCCGCGTTGGGTTCTGTGCTGACAGCTTGGAGCCTGGAGTCTGCTTCAGATTCTGTGTCTCCCTCTCTCTGGCCCTCCCCTGCTCACACTCTGTCTCACTTTCTCTCTCAAAAATAAACACTAAAAAAAAAAAAAAAAGAATGAAACTGTCTACAGACCCAAGAGTTATTGAAATGACAATAAAAGAATACTACAGATAACTCTATGTGCATAAATTGGACTAGGCAGATGACATGGACCAATTACTTGAAAATCACAAACTACTAAAACCTAAGGTGAAATACATAATACATACAGTCCTCTAAAAATGAAGGAAATTGTATTCATAGTTAAAATCCTTCCAGGAAAGAAATGTTCAGGCCCAAATGGTTTCATTAGCAAATTCTACCAAACATTTGAAGAAGAAATAACAATTCTGTACAGTCTCCTCCAGAAACCAGAAGAGAAAACCCCTCACAACTCATTTTATGAAGCCAGCCTCATGCCAATAGCAAAATCAATGACAGTAGATGAAATTGACAGTATTACTCATTTCTAAGTAAGGTTTATCCCAGGAGTGCAAGGCTGTTTTAGTATTTAAAATATAACCCACCAAATTAATAATATAAAGAAATACACTTACCATATTATACCAATTGATCAGAAAAAGTATTTATGAAAATCCATTTATGGGGGAAAATAATTCCCAGCAAATTAGGAATAGAAGTGAACTTCCTCAATGTGAAAAAAGGTGTTTGTAAGAAATTTACATCTGCCATCCCGCTTAATGGTGAAAGACCAAATGCTTTCCCCCTTAAATTAGAAACGAGGCAAGGATATCCACTCTTATTTGTCCTATTAAGCATTGTACTAAAAATTCTAACGGTGCAACATAGTTAAAAAAAAAAAAGACATGCAAGTTGGAAAGAAAGAAAACCATCCCTGTTTGTAGATACCTGGTTTACCTAAATAGAAAATTCCACAGAATCCATAAAAATTCACTTCTAGTCCTATGTGTATTTATCTAGGTTTCTGGTTATATGTCAAATACATATAAAAATCAATTGTTTTTATAACTTATAATCTCATTTTATTTATAATATTTTATTGGAAACAAGATAGCATTCATAATAGTTCCTCTCCCCACCAAATGAAATACTTAGAAATAAATGTAATAAGAAATATGTGCTGAGCCTATATGCTGAAAACCAAAAGGTTGGCTGGGAGAAAAAAAAAACTCATAAGTTAATGAAGATGCATGCTGTGTTCATGGCTTGGAAAACCTAACCTCGCAATGATGTCACTTTTCCCCAGATTGATTTATAGATCTAATGCAATCAGAATCTTACAAGCTTTTTTTTTTTTTTTTTTAAATCTAAACAAGCAGAGCCTAATATTTTATGTGGAAAATGAATGAGTAAGCCAAAGCAATCTTGAAAAGCAAAAATAATATTGGACGAATCATGCTGTTCAATTTTTAAGACTTATCGTAAGGCTATCATAATCAAGACAGTGTGGTATTGGTCAGGGAATAGACCCATAGATAAATGAGACAGAATGGAATCCTGAAATGGACCCAATCAAACATGACCAATGGATCAAGTCAAGTCAAGGGTCTTCAACATGTGGTGCTGAAACCATCAGTTTTCCACATGCAGTAAAATGAATCTTGACCTAAACCTCACAGCTTCTGTAAAAATTAACTCAAACCAGGTTACAGATCTAAATGTAAAATGTAAAACTATAAAACTTTTTGAAGAAAGCATAGAAAATCTTATTAAATGGGGTTAGGTAACGAATGCTTGGCAATGACCCCCAAAGCGTGATCTACAAAAGAAAATAATTGACAGCTTGAATTTTATCAACATGAAAACTTTTGTTCTGCAAGAGACACTGCTAAGAGAATGAAGAGACAAGCTACATACTGGGAGAAAATATTTTCAAATTACGTATCTGGCAAAGGGCTTCTATGCAAAATGAATAAATTCGTCAGGAAAATATCAAACAATTCAGTTAAAATGGCAAATTATTGGGGCACCTGGGTGGCTTCAGTGGGTTGATCATCCGTTTCATGATCTCACAGTTCATGGATTCGAGTCCCACATGGGGCTTTGCACTGACTGTGTGGAGCCTGCTTCAGATTCTCGTCTCCTTCTGTCTCTGCCCCTCCCCTGCTCATGTTCTGTCTGTCTCTCTCAAGAATAAATAAACATTAAAATAGTTAAAAAACAAATAACAATGACAAATTTAAACAAGTGTTTCACCGAAGAGGAGATATGGTAGGTTAATAAGCACATAAAAATGTTCAGCATTTCTCATCATTAGAAAAATACAAATTAAAATCATGATGAGATACCACTACATATATATTATAAAAGCTAGAAAAAAACTTAAGCTTTAGGGACTGATGGGGATGCAGAGCAATGAGAACTCTTAAACGTTGCTGGAAAGAACGCAAGATGGTGCAGCCACTCTGGAAAATAGTTTCGCAGTTTTCTAGGATGTTAAGTTCCTATTTACCCTATGACCTAGCAATTCCACTCGTAGATGTTTACCTTAGAGAAATGGGAACTTATGTTTACATAAAAACTTGTAGAGCAACTGCATTCATAGTATCCAAAGCTGGAAACAACCGAAATATTCTGCAATGGGTGAAGGATACACAGACCGTAATATATCCATACAATGCAACATTACTTAGCAACCAAAATGAATAAACAATTGAAGTCCACAACAACTTGGGTGAATTGCAAAGGCATTTTACTGAGTAAAGAAGCTGGTCATGAAAGGTTACATCCTGTGTAATTTCACTTACGTGACATTCTCAAAGAGATAGTCACAGAACAAAGCATTCGTTGCCTGGAGCTGAGGATGAGACTCAAGGGAGTGGTTTTGGGTGGTGTGGGATGCCATTGATGGTGGCAGCGAATATACAAATCTAAATGTGTGGTGAAATTCCTATAACTCCACACACAGTAATTTTTACTGTATGTTAATTTAAAAAAAGCCTATGACAGGAGACGTTTGGATATAACTTCTCTTTTGGATAGTGAATTGTCAATTCATATATCACAAACTTGACACCTATTTTAAGAAAAATTAATATAGTCTTGATCTAGCTTTTGGAAAATTTGGAATTGACTCATTATTTTATTGGTAAAATGAATTGGAGTTTTATTGGTAATTTGGTATTTAAGAATTTTTAAGTAGCCCCATGCCCAACGTGGGGCTTGAACTCACAAAGCTGAGATGAGATTAAGAGTGACATGCTCTAGGGGCGCCTGGGTGGCTCAGTCGGGTAAGCATCTGACTTCGGCTCATGTCATGATCTCAGTCTGTCAGTTTGAGCCCCGCATGGGGCTCTGTGCTGACAGCTCGGAGCCTGGAGCCTGTTTCAGATTCTGTGTCTCCCTCTCTCTGACCCTCCCCCATTCATGCTCTGTCTCTCTCTGTCTCAAAAATAAACACACATTTAAAAAAAAAAAAAAAGAGTGACGTGCTCTACTAACTGAGACAGCCAGGCACCAAAAGAAAATAATTTTTTTTAAATCACCATAAATAAGTGTCATGCATGCTGAATTGTACAATTCAGAGATCCTATGTTCCAGCTAATACTTCCACTAGAAGTAGATAGATCTTCAACTTATATTACCTATTTCTATATCTGTGTTGCCACTTTTATTTTTGATTTTTTAAAAGATTTTATTCTTAAGTAACCTCCACACCCAACATGGTGCTCAAACTCATAACAACAAGATCAAGAATCATGTGCTCTACAGGCTAAGCCAGCCAGGCACTCCTGGTTTTGCCACTGTTAAATGAGGACAGTTGAATTACATGATCTGTCATCCTTCCATTTAAAACCAATATCCAGGGGCGCCTGGGTGGCTCAGTCGGTTAAGGCGCCGACTTCGGCTCAGGTCATGATCTCGCGGTCTGTGAGTTCGAGCCCCGCATCGGGCTCTGTGCTGACAGCACAGAGCCTGGAGCCTGTTTCAGATTCTGTGTCTCCCTCTCTCTGACCCTCCCCCGTTCATGCTCTGTCTCAAAAATAAATAAAAAACGTTAAAAAAAATGTAAAACCAATACCCAAATCCATCCTGAAAGCTAAAATCTGGTTTCAAAATAAGGATTTTTTGGATTTTCTAAAATCTCTTGACACAATTTTATGATGAATGAGATGATACTGTCTCTAGAAACGGAACATATTACATCCTTTTTTTTTTTTAAAGTCTCATTTTACGGTAAGCAGCACAGTGTTCCACATGCAACAGCATTAATGTTGTTTGTCGATAAGGAGGATCATAGGCGAAGACGTTGGGGGAAAAAAATCAAGTAATGGGAATTGTATACTGGGGGCTTTTCAAGAGCAAATGTGAAGTGTATGACCAGAAAATTGTTCAAACATTAATGAGGTGTACATTGTGTATACATACATATATACCTGAATGCATAACATCAGAGCATCTACTTTTAAGCTTACCACGGTCCCTACTGTTGTCTTTTTTTTTTAATTAAAAGAATTTGTTTGTTTATTTTTGAGAGACAGACAGAGTGTGACCAGGGGAGGGGCAGAGAGAGAGGGAGACACAGAATCTGAAGCAGGCTCCAGGTTCTGAGCTGTGAACATAGAGCCTGACACGGGGCTTGAACCCACAATCCGTGAGATCATGACCTGAGCCGAAGTCGGACACTTAACCTACTGAGACACCCAGGTCCCCCCCCACCCCCGACTCTCTTGTTTTAAACCAGGTGCAGGGTCAATCATTTATGATTCCTGCCTGGCTTCTGTAATAGGCATTTGAATTTACAAATACTAAACAGTTCCACTACATTGTAGATATATTCTATGGGTTCTTAGGAGAATAAGAAAATTATTACAAAATATTTCATTCCTGAATAACACCAAGGGTTACATCAATTTTTCTGAAAACTTTATTATTTCTAATCTAATGAAGTTTTGAACTACATGAAAGATTGCATTTTCCTTTTCACTTTGACGAAAGGTTTTGAGTAAAATTTGTGGTCCGCTTATAGTAATTGGCCTCTATATTTATTCTGTTTTAGTCACAGTCCAAACTCTTAGTCCTGTCCTGGTCTTTACTTTATTTCTGATTGCTGAATTGTACATGTGTTTTTAATTTTGTGTATTTTGTTTATCAGTTTTTGTGAATTTACTACATAGGACTAATTACAAGGCTCGGGGAACAGTTGCCAAGTGCTCAGAATAACTATGGATTTCAGGAGATGGGGTTACAGGTGATTTATGTTTCCATCCTTTGAATTCATCTTATATTTTTGTTTTTTTATAGTAAGAAAAGGAATCAATATTAAATTTTTAGAACGAGGACAAGTACTGATAAATGAATAATTACACTTATTTGATCTGTGGTTTTTTACAGCTCCTGTGTTAAAATGTACTCAGATTATGTAGAATTACTTAACAGACATATTTGCTTTCATGCCAAGATCATTGGGAGGTGTGGGCTGGCTACTGTGATCCTACTTCCTTCCCCATTTATGAAATTCCATTGGCAAGGGCTTGGCTTAGCTGTCATCAATCATTCTATTTTCCTAACTCTTTTGAGAGTCAGAACACCAGCGAGATTCATTCCCAGACTTCTTCTTGGACTGGTCCTAGTGAAATGTCATAATAAGAAACTCTCTATTCCCAACTATGGTTCATTCCTAGTACCCTGGGAGTGCTCTTCTTTCCTTTTGTTTTCCTTTTGTTTGTTAGTTTGTTTGTTTGTTTGTTTTATTTTTTGCTACTACACTCAAGTTTAAGTTTTTTGAGAATAACTGGCACACAATAGTACGTTAGTTTCAGGTATACAGTGTAAGGATTCCACAAGTTCATATGTTAGGCTATGCTCACCACCACTGTAGTCACCATCTGTTACCATACAATGTTATTACAATATCACTGACTATATTCCTTATGCTGTGCCTTTTATTGCTGTGACTTATTCACTTTATAACTGGAAGCCTGTAGCTCAAGTTTATCTCCCTTTCAAATTTCTACTTCCTGAATTGTTTTTCTCCGTCCCCCACCTTTCCTCTGCTAAAATAAGATTCTCTCTGCTTTCCACTGCTTAATTTTATGAAAGTTATTTTTCCTTCTTCATTGACTTCAAAAGACCAGTAAATATTATAGGGACAGTGGGCTCCCTGGGGAAAAATGAGATTCTTCCCTAGGCCATACACCAAAATAAATCCCAGAGAGAGTCTAGGTAAAATAAAAGAGCATTATTAGAGATAGAACATACAGGTGAACTACTGGTTTCTGAGTGAGGATGTAGTTTCTAAGCATAAACCAATGGAACTATCAAAGATAGTTTGTTAATATGAAAATTGGAGGCTATTATATATTACAAAGAAAACTAATCCATAAACACCACTATGGATTGAACACTGAAGGTAGAGGCCAATGGTGAGGGCGGTGGATAAACATAAGGTTCAGTTTTTGATGGCGCAGATTTTGGCAAGTACCCTAATATTTTGAGTCCCTTTATCAGTCAAACCAGATTATTGAAGAGCCACTTTGAAATGATGAATTGCTTACATTTTTTTTGTTCTGTAAGCCTTTCTCATAGTCATACATTTTAATTAGGTGTCAGAAAAATCTATATGGTTCCTTTTGAAGTAATTTTCCCCTCCATTGTCTTCATAATAATGCCAATAGTGTCTTTCTCATGAGGCTGTTACATGTTTTTTTTTTTCTTTCCAAGATCTTACTCAATTTCAAGTTAATTATCAGATAGTGTAGGATTGGTTTCAGGAGTAGAATTTAGTGATTCATCACTTACATATAACACCCAGTGCTCATCCCAAGTGCCCTCCTTAATACCCATCACCCATTTAGCCCATCCCCCCCCCCCACATCCCCTACAGCAACCAGTTTGCTCTCTACAGTTAAGAGACTCTTATGGTTTACCTCCCTTTCTGTTTTTCTTATTTTTCTTTCCCTTCCCCTATGTTCATCTGTTTTGTTTAGGTTTCACGTATGAGTGAAATACTATGGTATTTGTCTTTCTCTGACTTCTTTCGCTTAGCATAATCCACTCTAGTTCCACCCTTGTTGCAAATGCCAAGATTTCATTCTTTTTGATGAGGCCGATACATTTTATGAAGCTAAGCGATAAAACAGGGAAAGGAAATATTTTATTATAATTGTAGATTATATTGGCATATGGTAGTATAGAGTACTTATTTTCATACCCCCAATGTTTTCAGAACGGTCATTCTATTTAAAGCTTGCAACTCTTCTGTGAAAGGATGGTATTCCATTTAGGTAAGAACACCGAGGCTCGGAGAACTTTCATGACCTGTCCACGCTGAGTGAAAATTCTGAAAATTCAAGTCAAACACAGAAACTCTGGTCTATACTCCCTCTTAGATATCTAATGACTCTGAATATTGATCGGTGATGGGGGGGGCATCAGTGCATAATATTTTGTCATATCTATCTGCATTTCATCTTTGGGGCCTGGCACCTGCCATTCATCTGTTGTCATATACTATTTCATTTAAATGTTGCTTTAGTGTTAACCTGTTACTATCTGTAGAACTGTTGGTTTTGAAATACTATTACTGCATAGTAGCACACACAAGAACAAATACAGGGCATTTGCCATGTGCTATTTAATTCTCCCAACCCTCTGAGACTATAATTATCCTCATTTTCTAGATGAAAAAACTGAGGCAAGAGTGTTTACTTACGGCTAGATCCAGAAGCCATTAGTTTATATTCCTACAGATCTTTAATTCCTTCTATTTTGACGTGAGGTTTAATGAGTAAGATTGGAAAAATAAAGTCACTATTTCCGGCATGGGTCTTTCACTGGGATGGTATGCTAAATGCTAGTTTATATTCATGTGACTATAGCTGCCAGCGGTAGCTCTAAAGCCTCTGATTTTAATTAAGAAAATATTTTCAACATATTTCCACAGTTGGTGTATATAGCAGGAAATACTTTGCACTTTGAGAACGTGGGATAAAGCAAAACTAGGTTCTGCCTTTTATCTGAGCCAAGAAAAACAGTGCAGTGTGTTCTTACATTGTCGGATGAAATGGTTTTTCTACTAAAACTTCCATCTTATTCATATAAAATGTATGCATCTCAAAATGCCATCTGTGAAATATTCTAATGTACCTCTGGTCACATTTACAACGACATTAAACTTAGGTTATTTCGTGGCACATTTTAGACGTCCGTGACCACATGAATGCTTTTCGTCAACCAGCGCTATGGAATAATTGATCGGGAGCCTTTGCTGGAGGAGGTTCGTGGCATTCCGTGCTGGTTTGTAAAACCGGCCTGGGTGAGAGCCCCCTCAGCAGGCCTAGTCACGTTACCTGTAATTTTTCACATGTGTATACTTCATCACTGGTGACATTCTGGCTTTCAGATCAGTCATCTCTTAGGACTTAAAATTGATATATCAGTCTCAGCATAAAATGCTATCATTTCTGTAGACCAACTGTTTACCGGAGTATAACTCCTCCTGTGTCTCATTTCATCACACTGTTCCACATAGTGATGTTTCAATGTGAAATGAAGTTTTTTCATGCTGTGCTTCTGAGTAGAAAAAAGACAGAAGTACATGTATGATAAATGGTGAAGATTCCATGATAACCCTTGCAAAACAATACAATGTGGAGGCATTATACTTGCTTTAATAATTTAAGGCATAATGTGGCTTTTAAACTTTTATAACAAATACTATTTATGCGGCAGCGAGGGGAAGATCAATTATGTTTGCTGTGAATCACTTTATCTTCCAATTTATTTAGAAATTCGTAAAATACCACTGTTGTCGAATTGTCATAGTGAAATATTTGCGAAGACTGCACTATTAGTTAAAAAATAAAATTGCCGTCATGTTTTTCAATTGTACATATATTTACTTACAGTTTTATTAGAGGGGGATTTTACTTAAAATTTTATTAAATCCAGTTCTCTTCCTCTTTGTGGAGCTCAGGATCAAATCCTGGCTTTGAGCAACAGTGGAATTTAGGAAAATATCTTGTTTAATTTCCTATTGTGTAAAAGACACTAGTGTTTGCATTCTTTCTTTGATCGTAGAACACATCATCTTTGTGGCTCTGAGTGTGGTCTGACCGTGACATCAGCATCCCACTGATTACCAGGGTTGATTCAACTGATTTGGCTGGCTGGTCTGGGGTCCATATACTTCATTCAAATCCTAAAAGCTGTGCATTGGCGGAGGATGACCTCCCCGGGGAGACCAGAACCACTTAATTTTTGTCAAATGGAAATGATTTTTTGCTTTTAGAATGCCTTGATTCGACCAGTGACTAAAGGTCTAATAGACTGCTATAAAATGAAAGGTAAAATTGTTTAACCAAAAGTCGGTTGCAATCATGTTTTTAATTTGATGTAGCACTGCACGTATTAGGTGTTTCCAATGAGAAAATATTTTACCTCGAGCTTCTAGTTCTTGATTTTCTGTTTTCAAAAATCTTTAATCTGTGCCCTTTTGGATTGTTTTGGTAGAAACCATAATTTGCTGTAAGATAATATCCAAGAAGTAAGCTATAGCTAATAGACGTGAAGTAAATTATTAACGAACAGTGAATGAATTGACAGATTCCGAAGAACTGTAGGAAAATAAAAGGAGAAATATTTTTTAGGAGAAATACACTTTTACAGCAAGATATCTTTTTATGAAAATAATTTAGCCAACAAAGTGATTATTTCAGTCCTTTAGAAGAAGTATGAAAGTTAGTAATAACTAATCGGTTAGTTTCTCCTCTGTGCGCGCACACACACACACACGCGCGCACACATGCATATAAAGTAAATAGTGCTAAAATTATTTTCATAACTGACCTTGGGGATTAAAATTACATTGAGTCTAGTTCTCTTAGCAGACGAGGTATTCTGATAATATTAAAAAAACGCGGCACATTGAAAAAGAACTATCCACCAGAATGCTAAAGGTGAGTAGGACTAATATGATTTGCATTTGTTTGAAAATTCTAGAACCTGAAGAAAGCAATATTGACATGCAGTTTTTTTTAACTTTTAAGGTAAGGTTATGCAAATTCGAGGTTAGTTTTAATAATGTATGTCGAGAATGCTACCCATCCCCTGCTCACATTCATTACTTTAAGAACATTTCAGTAGTAGCTGTATTTTTTTAAACTCAATTAAAATTGACCTGAATCACGGGGGAGAAAAGTTTCTTAAAGTAGACTTTTTAGAGCAGTTATCAGTTCATAGTAAAATTGAGCAGAAAATAGAGTTCCCATACACCTACGGCCCCACACACCCACCACCTCCCCCACTGTTAACATCGTATATCAGGCGATACATTTGTTATAGTCAATAAATCTAGTAACTGTATTTTTAGTTCTGGAATGGATAAATGGGTTTATTATTTAACTATCCTTGAGAGAAGCCGTTAAACCATCCAAAGGATTTTCAAAATAATCCTGGGGAAATTTAAACAATTTACCACTTTAAGTTCAACTTGGAATCATTGATTGTAATGCTTATTCCTAGACATTGTGAATATTCATAGACTGCTAGTATGTCAATATGTGATGAGAAATATGAGGGAGAAAAAAATAAGTAAAGCTCAATTCTTGTCCTCACGTCACAGGAAGAGGAATAGAGGGGATATGTATCTGAGTGATTTAGACACTAGTGGGAACATGTGGTAGTATGAGGCACAGTAAAAATGCTCTGGAAGGTAGCCCTGAAAGATGGTAAGAAGGCTTCCTTGAGGTTTCAGAGTAGAGCAAGCATTTCAGTTTGGCCTTGGAAATGTAGATTGGGGTGTGAAGGTTGCCAGATAAAATATAGGATCCTTAGTGATATTTGAATTTCAGATAAACAGTGGCTATTTTTTAAAGCATAAATATGTCCCTTGCAATACTTGGGACATATTTCTACTAAAAAAATCTGTTATTTGTCTGAGATAGAGCATTGCCCAGTTAAATTTATATTGTCACGGCAATTCTAGGCCTGGAGTACATTCTACTCAGAAAAAAAATGTACAAAGGTACAGAAAAAATATTTCCGGGTACATATGGAAAACAATGAATGGTTGATTACTTTGAATGTAAGGAATGGCTCGAATTGGGTGAAATGAGGTGTGTTAATGATTATACTGGAACAACCAGGCATAAACTGTAACAGCTCTGAGAAAACAGGGAGCAATAATGCTGAGATCTCAAAGGGTAGTGGAACCATAGCACAGGGGCACCAAAAGAGAAGAGATATTTGGATCTAGTTAGGGTAACAACTGACATGCTGTGAATAGTTGCCCATGATAAACAAGATAATATAATAATTTAAGGACTACCAAAGAGGTCTAGTTTTTGAGCCTTTTGTTCTCTGTGCAAATAATTCTTCAAAGACTGTGGCTTTAGACCATGTTTGGGGGATTGGGAAAGCCCAGAGCACATGCTAAGCAAGCTTCTTAAATGGGTATCCCTGGTGAGCAAAGCTGGTATTATTACCGAGGTTAGGGACAACATTCCTGAGACAAAGGAGATGCAGATTTGGCCCTTCTGAAACAGAATATTGCAGAGTTCACAGAAAGTTCTCGTCATATGCTCGTTTATTAAAATTGATTGATACGTGACTGAACATCGTCCACTGCATCGAAAAACCGAGTTTGATATAGAACATAGGAAGACCCTTGGCCAATGTGAAGAGAAGATTTTAAAGTAAAAAAAAAATATTCCCCATGATATAAAATGATGATATTATATATAATGGATCTATATTAAGATGTTAAAAATACATGATATCTGAATCCGCAGTTAAAACCATCAATAAGCTATTTTTTTATGAAACCTTCAAACATGCATAAATGTAGAAAGAAGGGTATATAGTGCACTCCTTACACCCACAGTCCAAATCTAGCAATCCTTTAGATTTACTTTATCTAGCTTGTTTCTTTGTTTTACTGGAAAAACAAATAATGAAAACAAAGCATTGATTGATAATTCTTTTTATCAGCTAATTGGGTATATAATGAAATGACAGGGGTTTAGATATGGAATTGCAAGATGTAAGTGATTTACTTGGATTTTTGCTTGCGCATAGTCTGAGACTAAAAAATATATTTTTATGTTGAAATACTCATGCATTACCTGAATTAAATCCATGATGTTCATGAGGACTACTGAATTGCTAATCTCTGCAGTTGAGTTTGAATCCAAGTTAATTGTATCCTCAAAATCTTACCTTTTAGCATTATATATAAAGGAATCTAATACCTTCACACAAGTGCATTTTACCCTCTTTTAGAAGATAAAACATTATAATGATTTGTCCATATTTATACAATATTATCACTTGAAACAGAATAGTGGTTTCAATTCTATTGACTTACCATTTGTCTTCATAAAATTGTCTTAGTTTATAGGAAATATGTGTTCAGATGATTAAATAATAGCTAAATTTTATATTTCACCCAGGAGCAGCAGAAGTAAACTTTAGCAAAATATATTTTATGGGTCAGCAAAATACAGATGAAAGAGCAATATATACGAATCCAGGTATTAGTGTTAAAACCATGGAAAATGGATCTACTCATATTCCCTTAGGCCGCAACATTCTGGTCTAAAAAATGGGGTCGTGTTTACATAAATCACCTGTAATTTGAAGACTTCTGCATTTGCTTGTTAAAGTAAGATCCCAGCTTTTTGCAAAATCTGTCCCAACCATTTCTGGGAGCGTCCAGGGCATTAATCCTACTTGCTCGTGATCAAGTCTGGGTGCTACCGAAGGACATCTACCTGACATCCCTGCTACTTTTTCTCTGGCCACTCTTCTGTCTTGTACTGAATGCTGCTGCTATTTCCACTGGGAGTTTATGGGTTTGCCAGAGATTTCTATTCTGCTGGCTGACTCAAAGCCTACCACTCCTACCAAGGACTCTGCTGTAGCCTCCTGCCTGGCCCAACCCCCGAGTTTTAATGGATTCTGTTGATGCAAGTCTGGGATTGCATCATTACCATATTTGATCAACATTTGAAATAAAATCTGCTTTTTATCCTAATTGTATTCTAAGATACAAATGTATCTTATAAAATTTGAAGCTTAGAACTGAAGACAGGGGTGACTGGGTGGCTCAGTCAGTTAAGTGTCCAACTTCAGCTCGGGTAGTGATCTCATAATTTGTGGGTTCAAGCCCCGCTTGGAGCTCTGTGTGGACAGCTCAGAGACTGGAGCCTGCTTCGGATTCTGTATCTCTATCTTTCTCTGCCCGCCTCTGCTTGTACTCTGTCTGTCTGTCTGTCTCTCTCTCAAAAATAAATAAACATTAAAAAAAAAAAACTCACTGAAGACAAAAAAAAATAAAATAAAATATCTCAATCCATACAACTACTATTAGTATTTTGTGGCTATTTCTCATGCAGATTTTCTTTCTTTAAAAAAAAAGTCCTGCATAAAATATATATTAGCATACATTTTACATTAATTAGAATGTTCTACACTTTCCCCTCTGTCCATAAATTTCCTTATATAACAAGTGTGTGGTTTTGGTTTTTTTGAAGAGCTGGAATAGTATTCGGTCACATGGGTATAAAATTAGTTCCTTAATCTTTTTATTTCAGTTTTCTACTAAAAGTAACATTCTAGTGCACACTTTTGTATCTTCGTTTTTTGTTCAAATCTCTGGTTTTTCCCTAAATGTACATTTTTTGAAGGAGCTACTGACTAGAATATGAAAATTAACTTTTTTTGAATCTTGTCGAAATACCCTTCAGAAACGTTGTGACAGCTTTCACATACAGTGGTTTATAAGGCTATTGCCATTTCTTTGTCTTAGCTAATATAATAATGAAAAGAATCTCATATTTAGTTTGCATATATTTTCAAGTAATGAGTGGCAAATTTTTGTTCATAGTATTTCTAGACATTTGACTATCTTTTAAGAATTATTTGTCCAATTTTCTGTTAATCTTATGATTTATAAGATTTTGTAAGAATATCTTTTACATTAAGTATACTTTCCATCATCATTTGTATTGCAAATCGATTTCCATTTCAACTTAATGTTTTGCCATGTAGAAGTTTCAAAAGTTTATATAATCAATTGGATCATTCCATTTTTTTCTCATTCTTTGGGTATTTAGAAAGGTCCTTCTCCACTTTCAAGATTATCCAAATAGTCATCTGATTTACATTTTCTATTTTACATTACACTCTTTTACCTATTGAGGCTATTTCAGTTGGCTGATACAAGGTAATGATTTTCTGGAGCTGCACTGTGGCAGGTTAGCAAAGTACTGTTTTATGTGCCCTATTGTCCTACAGAATTTTTTAAACAAGTAGGTCTTGTGTTTTTTACTTCCATTCCTCTCTCTTCCCCAGGACTCAGTCAAAGGTGAGTGGGGACTGGGCCAAGATTACCTTGATTAAGCTTATGCTATTTTAGGATTACTTTGTTACCCCAACTACAACCCTGTTTGGGGGCCCAGGTGGCCTATAGCATGTTTTTTCCAGAATGTCTCTTCTTAGGTCCCCATGTGATAAGAATCTTGGTAAGTTTCTTTCATCTCTTAAAGTCCCTGCCACATCTAGGCATGTCCAAATCCCAGCATGGCCTGAAGCTGAGCCTCTGCTACATTTGGAAATGTTATGGTAAAACTAAAAATTTTGAAGCACTCTTCAAGTAGTACAGATTTTAACTTAGAACAGGTAGTATTTGTTGAGAGAAAAGGATCAAATATGAAAAATTTGAGAAATATTCTCATATATCAGATATCAGATATTCTGTGTGTGTGTGTGTATTAATATGGCAGGGGGTCACAAATGTAAGTATTGAAAAGGGTCATGAAAACAACGTAAGCAAATGAAGTGGGATGGAAGAAAGGCAAGGCTGGTGGTTGTGTAGAACTATAAAGTGTAAACTCAAGCTGAAAAGGTTTCAGCCCATTGTTTTCAAGTATAAAGGTTAATCCAGTATTGGTAAACTCACAGTACTTCACAAAAACCAAGAGATCCGGATTTAACATACAGTTCTGACTTAAAACATTTTTTTTTCATCTGTATTTATTTTGAGAGAGAGAGAAAGAGAGAGAGCCAGCGAGTATGGGAGAAGGGCAGAGAGAGACAGAGAGACAGAGGAGAGAATCCCAAGCAGGCTCCACACTGTCAGCACAGAGCCTGACATGGGGCTTGATCTTAAGAACTGTGAGATCATAATCTGAGGTGAGATTAAGAATCGGATGCTTAACCAATTGAGCCACCCAGGTGCTCCACAATTCTGACTTTTAAATCCTGGCCATAAACTCAAAGGATTTTAAAATGTTCTGAGGGTTAAACAATATATTTTTAGGCAGGACATAACCTGTGAGTGGTCAGTTTCTGACTTTACTCTATTCACACATTTTGTTGGCTAGGTAAAAATGATGGGAAATTATAAAGTGACAGCAAAAAAAGAAAGCCACTATTTGTGACTAGCAAGATGAGGTACATAAAATATGATTCACCACACTACAAAAATGCAATGGCAAAATTAATATGAAATTGCATCACCAGGAGATTTGACCCCATTCCTTTGAAACCTCTACCTTTGAAATGTCTTTCTGATTTGTAAAGTGGAAGCGATGATGAATTGGTAAAAGAAATGAAGAAAGCCAGGAATGAGGAAGGCTGAGTGCTGAAGAAGATCAGCACATTTGTTGTGGTCCTAGGACTGCGGGGAACTTGTCTCTGATACCAGGACTCTGAAAAAGAATTTTCCTAATAGATAAAAGACTTTGAAACAGACTTTCCTGCATGTGATCTGTTCCATAGCATGTCTCTTGAAACAGGATGTGAGCAACTGGAATAGAAATGGAGGGACCTTGGAAGAGTAATGGAAAAGGGACCCGAGTTCCCATAAATCTCCTCATCAGAATACCTGAGGGGACTACTTCAATAGCTAAAGATCATTCTTTTTAAGCAATTTATTGTATGGACGCTTTAAAAACATAGACAAACTAAAGGAAGGCAAAAACAAGCTGAGAGCTTAGAGACCCTGTAGTGCATATTAAAATATATATATATATTATAATTGATGATATATATATGATTATATATAACTGACCCTGTAGTGCATATTAAAATATATATATACACATATATACATATATATACACACATATACATATATATACACATATACATATATATACACACACACACATATATACATATATATATACATAAAACTGATCATCACACACATGTGTGTAATACCCTCTCTTCAGGAGCAACTTTCCCCTTCTTTTCCACTTTTTTTTTTAATGCACACCCCACAGAAAGGACTTTATTTTATTTTTATTTACTTTTTTTAGAGCACGAGAGGGGGAGAGAGGGAGGGAGAGAGAAACCCAAGCAGGCTCCATGCTCCGTACAGAGCCTAACCAGGGACTCCATCCCATGACCCTGGGATCATGACCCCAGCTGAAATCAAGAGTCTGACCCCCAACTGACTGACCCACTAGGTGCCCCTCCACCGTATCTATACTAGTAACCTGGTCACTCCAGGAACCTTTGTCCATTTTGGACTTGGGCCTGGTTAGGGATTGAAAAATGGTATAGATGTTTTTCCATTTCTGGCTTCTCCCCTTCATGTAAGGCACTTAAAAAAAAAATTATGTCCATGTGCCTCCACTTCTAAGGAGGAATCCTACTAATCTTAATCCATATTTTTTATCTTCCTGGATTGCTTTCATGGTGATCAGTAGTGGTTGCACACCAGGATTCTAAAAGTTGTATTTCAAAGTTTACATTGTTGTATGTCTAAAGAATATCAAATCCTTCTTAGAGATCTTAGAAGCCTTTAATTATTCCCCAAGTTTTATAGTATTCTCTTTCAAGTAAGGTAGAGGAGACATGTGGGAATAGAGAAAGAGAAGACACAAAGACCAAATTATTTCTTCAACTACCATTTATCAAATGCTTACTAGGTGCTAGAAATTGTGATAATCATTAAATATGTCATTTAAATTCCTACAAGAAGCCTAGAAATTAGTTTTTTTCTATTTCACATGTAAGTGAAATAAGTAACAGTATATAATTTAAGAAATCTGCCACAGCTGTTAAGTAGAGAGCCCCCTTTATCCTCAGAACTTCTGATTTCAAAATCCATATGTTTAAACACTATAAAAGTATTTCAAATGTTCTTTTATAGAACCAATAGTATGAAATCTATAATGAACTTTGAATATTATGTGTCTCTATTTTCAAGCTTTTTTACATGAAAGTAAAGAATTGATCGTTTTATGATGGAAAATATATTACCTTACAGATTTTAGAAAAGTCTCTGAAATTTTGATCATTAGTATGTAATTATATCAAGTATATGCTATATGGGTTTTTAACAAAAAAAAATCAAACATTTCTTTGCATTACTTTTGTTGTTTTTTAAAATTTTTTAGAGACCAAAGAGTGTGAATGGGGTAGAGGAGCAGAGAGAGAGAGACAGAGACATAGAGAGAGAGAGAGACTCTTAAGCAGGCTCTGAGTTCAGTGCAGAGCCAACATGGGGCTCAATCCCATGACCTTGGAATCATGACATGAGCCAAAATAAAGAGTCAGTTCTGGGGCACCTGAGTGGCTCAGTTGGTTAAGTGTGTGACTCCTGATATTGGCTCAGGTCATTATCTTGTAGTTTGTGAGTTTGAGCCACACATCGGACTCTGTACTGACAGTGTGGAGCCTGCTTGGGATTCTCTCTCTCCCTCTCTGTCTCTCTGCCCTTCCCCTGCTCACACACTCTTTCTTTCAAAAAAAAAAAAGAAAAAGTCAGTCACTCAATTGACTGAGCCACCCAGGCTCCCCATATGTTGTTAAGATGCTTTCATAAATATGTAGTCTATTAGAATGAAGAGAATAGTAATTTGAGGATAGAATCCAAAGGATCGCCAAAATTTAATAGTAAGGCAGAAAAAAAGGTTGGAAATAGTGATGGAAGATCAGGAACCCAGAGTAGCATAGATGCTAAGAATATGTTCAACTTTTTTTTCTTGATAACAGAACTAATCTGAGGGTGTGGTTAAGATGAGCAGGAGTGTATGAGGTGCCTGGGTGGCTCAGTTGGTTAAGTGTCTGACTTCGGCTCAGGTCATGATCTCACAGTTCATGAGTTCGAGCCCCACCTGGGGCTCTGTGCTGACAGCTCAGAGCCCCGAGCCTGCTTTGGATTCGGTGTTTCCCTTTCTCTCTGCCCCTCCCCCACTCATGCTCTGTCTCTGTCTCAAAAATAAATAAACATTAAAAAAAATTTAAAAAAATATGAGCATGAGGTTGGGTCATAGGATGACAAGTGAGAAACGTATGGCAGAGGGCGCTGCCATATGGAGAATGTAGAGAATGCACTGGAAGGGGTAACCAGTTATGAGGAGGAATCAGAGGGAGAAACAAGGGAGAGGGTTCTGAATGAATAAGGTACTAGCAGTGGGGATGGAAGGAAATGGTATATTCAGAACATGGTCAGGAAAATTCTGAGCAAAGTTTGAACATGAAGACAAAGGAACAAAAGGCATCTGCAATGATCTCCATGTTTATAGTGTGTGTGTGTTAAATGGTAGGTAGACTTACTGAATAATTCATAGAAAAAGAATCAGGTTTATGGGGAGAATTTCTATTTTTATTCTGTTGTATTTATAGTATTATGGTGCATACAGTGGAACTTTTAACTTCACATTAGAAGATGACCCTAAAATTGGGGCACCTGGGTGGCTCAGTCAGTTGGACATCTGACTTCACCTCAGGTCATGAACTTGCTTTTGTGAGTCGAGCCCCACGTCAGGCTCTGTGCTGACAGCTCAGAGCCTGGAGCCTGCTTCAGGTTCTGTGTCTCCTCTCTTTCTCTGCCCCTCCCCTGCTCTCACTGTCTCTCTTTCTCTCTCTCTCTCTCTCAAAAATAAATATTAAAAAAATTATTTTATTAATTTTTTAATGTTTATTCATTTTTGAGAGAGACAGAGACAGCATGAGCGGGGAAGGGGCAGAGAGAGAGAGAGAGAGAGAGATGCAGAATCCAAAGCAGGCTCCAGCCTCTGAGCTGTCAGCACAGAGCCCGATGCGAGGCTCAAACTCACGAACTGTGAGATCATGACCTGAGCCAAAGTCAGATGCTCAACTGACTGAGCCACCCAGGAACGCCCCCAAAAATTTTTTTTAAATAAAAAAATATCCTAAATTGAATGATCCTGTATCACATTTCCTTCTGAAATGTAATTATGGTATATGTTAAAATTCTATTATATAATAATTAGTATTAAAGATATTATCTGTTTTATAAGAGCTACTGTATTCAGGAATTCTATGAAATTCACTTACAAAGTCACTTATAGTTTAAAGAACTTAGTAAATTGCATAAACCAAGTATAAACAAACTTTTCAATATTAGCTATTTCCACTGACCTCAATAGGTCAAATTTTAAAAACACCATCTAATACCTCATGTATTCCACTAATGTTTGTTTTAATGACTTACAGATTTGACTGGTGGAAATTAGACCGATTACATAAATTTATGATTTCAGAGGAAACTTTCATCACGGAAAACTTGTTTCATGGACTTCATTTCTCTAATTCCTTGCTTCTAACTAAAACCTTCATCTTTTATCCTCTCCTTTCTCTCTTTGGAAAATAAAGCAATCCATCTGGTGTTTGTATCACTTAGCTTTTGCTATGTAACAAACCATGCCAGCGACAAGATTGAGTGTTTTATTACAGCACCCTATTTATCTCCTGATCCTGTAGATCAGCTGGTAGTTTTTTGTCAGCTGGCCTCTCTTGGGCATCGTCTGTCCGCTGGTGGATTGGCTGCTGCCTGGATGTACTAGCGTGGCCTTAATGGCAGCTGTTTTCTGGCATATCTTCGTTATCCTTCACATGATCTCTCCATTTTTTTTTGGCATATTAGCTTGGATTCATTACATAATAGTGTCTGGGTTCTGGGAACGACATAAGCAGTAAGCCCCATTGCACAAGTGCTTTTTGAAGCCCCTCCTCACTTTCTATTTGCTAGTGTTCAGTTGGCCAAAACAAGTTACACCAGCAGCCGATGGTCAAGATGGAGGACATTACAAAAGGGCATGGAAAAAGGGAAGAAATTAATTTGGGATTTTTTTTTTTTTGCTATCTGACACAGGATAAACTAAAAATAGTTCCTGTTTGGCCTTTGTAGATCTGTACGGTGGCCATTGTAAACAATAGTTTGTGAGCAGTTAGTGTAAGACTCGGGATGTATAGGCTTTAGTGAGATGTGTAAATCTGAACTCTTCAAAATACTCTTCTGAATAGTGTATCAGTCATTGTGAAGCCTGGGAGTGTCAGAAACCACATAGATATTTGGGGAAAGTTTTATGTAAAGATTACTCATGAATAACAAGGTATTGGTATAACAGGGTTTGACTACGAAGCATACAGAAAACCTAAAGCACAAAGGAATAGCAGATACATGAGCAGCCACTACCCACTCGGCTAAGGTAGTGTTTCAAAGAGAGGGACACCTTGGAGGGAGTCCTCACCCCGGAAGGCTGAGAGTCAGACCTCATTGGGAGTGTGACTGTGGCCCCTTGAATAGTGGAGAAGTTCACCAGGCCAAGGCTGAGGGTCAGGAAACCATCTATTGGAGTGTCAAGGAGATTCAGCAGGAAGCGGCTGGCGGTGAGTGTTCTGGTTTAGCGAATAAACCTGGCCGCTGAGAAGCTCTTCAAGGGGATGTCCCTGAAATTGGCTATGAGTACGCTCCCCCGGGACTCCTTTACCCAGATGAGAGTTGCAGGAGGACAGTGAAAGGAAACACCAGACCAGGAAGACAACCCCCTTCCTACAGCAGTAGCCCTTTGGGGCCCTCTACTGTCAAAGCTTAATATCGTGCCATCTGGCAAAGGAGAAATATTTTCGAAGTTCAGCCCCAGTATCACAAGCAAGACAGTGAAGGGTAGACTTAGAGCTGAGAGGTAATACATTGATAACTGGCACAAATAAAAAGCACTTTTATGTAAAAAAGAAATGGTGAAGCTAATAAATGCATCTGATCATTTCCTATGTAATAAAAGCAATAGTTAGATAAAGTTGACCATGACCTTTATAACATATGGTTAGGAGAATTAGTAAATTATCTTTGACAATATTTTTGAAATATGACACTTTAATAATGAACAATGAATATTGGATCAGTGTGTGATTTGTATCCCTTAAATTACTTTATGAGGTAAATGTCAATAAAATTTCACTTTTACAGGATGGTTCATTTTTCATGTGATTGTCAAATATCTTTTCCAGCAAAATGTATGTTATGTTCCACACTAAGAAAAGATTTTCCCAATTTTTAGAGAAGTTCAGATATGTCTTCAATACTTGACACAAATGAACGGTATTTAGAGTATGCCTGCAGAAGATGAATATTAACAATTTAGGATATTACTATCATAAAGATCATACAATTGCACTAGGAAAACTCCATATACCAGAAAGTCCGTTGTTGTAGCTAAGTGGCAAGTAATTTTAAAATGATGCCCTGGGGCACTTGGGTGGCTCAGTCGGTTGAGCGTCTGACTTAGGCTCAGGTCATGGTCTCGTAGTTCGTGGGTTCAAGCCCCACGTCAGGCTCTGTGCTGACAGAGCCTGGAGCCTGCTTCAGGTTCTGTGTCTCCTTCTCTCTCTGGCCCTCCCCCTCTCATGCTCGCTCGCTCGCTCTCTCTCTCTCAAAAATAAACATTAAAAAAATTAAAAAAAATAAAATTATGCCTAATCTCTTAAGGTGGAACTAGAAAAAAGAATGTTCTGTATATGGATAATTTATAATGATGTAGATGATGTCTATTACAAGTAAGTAATAGAATTAGTGTTATATAATGCAGAATTAATTATGAAAGAATTGCATGGCTTTTTTCTTGAAAAGAAGTGAATTAGTGACCAGATGAGGATTTGTTTAAAAGGAAAAGATTGTGTGGGGCTTCGGGGTGGCTCTGTTAAGTGTCCAGCTCTTGGTTTCAGTGCAGATCATGATCTCACAGTTCCTTGAGTTTGCCCCTGAGTTGGGCTCTGTGCTGACACTATTGTCAGCCTGTTTGGAGTTCTCTCTCTCTCTCTCTCTGCCCCTCCCCTCCTCAATAAATAAACTTAAAAAAAAACTAAAAGGAAAAGATAGGGCAATGGAAAAGAGTATCAGGGAGGGAACAGTCTTTCTGGGTGTCAGCATAAAGCTGATCAAGAGAAATGATATCCAAAAAAATGTCTTCCAGAGTAGAAGAGTTCAAAGAAAACACATATTGGTGCCAGTAATGACAGCAATTTAAGTTTTTCCTATTCCGTCCTAAACTGGTCTTCTAATCAGGTCAGCTTCTTTTGCAAAGTTAATGATGTTAGCAAGATGACTAGAGAGCTATCGTCCATGCAACACACAACTGGGGTGCCCAGGTGGCTCAGTTGGTTCAGCGACAGACTCTTGATTTCAGCTCAGGCCATGAACTCATGGTTCGTGGGATTGAGCCCCACATCCATGTCTGTGTTGACAATGTGGAGCCTGCTTGGGATTCTTTCTCTCTCTCCCTCTCTCTCTCTCTCTGCCCCCCCCAACCATGTGTGTACTCACTTTATCAAAATAAATAAACTAAAAAAAAAATTAACAAATAGGATATGATTATAGTTTAGGCGGTTGGTCAAAATCTGGAATATATGATGGAGAAGAGAAAGATTCTTAAGAAAAAATAAAGAAATTAGTGATGTTAAGACCAGATTGAACTTTTGTTACCTCATGGCTTCAAAAACATATTTTTTAAGCTCTATCCCCAAAGTATTTCCCTACCTGTGGAAGTTGCAATCTGGGTGAAATTTAGAGTATTCCAAATTTTGTTCTCTAATATTCTTTTCCATTCAAAGTACTAGGGTTTTTTTTAAAGTTTTTATTTTAATTCCAATTAGTTAACATACAGTGTTATACCAGTTTCAGGTATACAATATAGCAATTCAACATTTTCATGTATCATCCCGTAGTCATTGCAACAAGTACACTCCTTAATCCACATTGTCTGTTTAACCCATCCCTCCACCCACCTCCCCTCTGGTAACCATCAGTTCTCTATAATTAAGAGTCAGTTTCTTGATTTCTTATTTTCTTCCCTTTGCTTGTTTGTTTTGTTACTTAAATTCTACATAGGAGTGAAATCATATGGTATATGTCTTGCTCTGACTGACTTAGCATTATACTCTCTACCTCTAACCATGTCATTGCAAATGGCAAGATTTCATTATTTTTTTTATGAGTGAGTAATAATCCATTGTATATATATACACCATCTTCTTTTTTTAAAAAATAAATGCAGTATTTGAATTTTATTTTTTAATGTTTATTGAGAGAGAGAGAGAGATAGAGTGAGCATGAGTAGGAGAGGGGCAGAGAGAGTGAGAGAGAGAGAGAGAGAATCCCTAAAAGGCTCTACACTATCAGCATGGAGTCCAATGAGGGGCTCAAACTCACAAATCATGAGATCATGATCTGCTTCAAAATCATGAGTCGGAAGCTTAACTGACTGAGCCACCCAGGTGCCCCCATATACCACTCTTTTTTCCCATTAATCAATTGATGGACACCTGGGCTGTTTCCATATCTTGGCTATTCTAAATAATGCTGCAATAAACCTAGGGGTGCATGTATTCCTTTGAATTAGTGCTTTATATTGGGTAAATAGTAGTGGGATTGCTGGGTCATAAGGTAGTTCTGTTTTTAACACTTTGAAGAAACTCTGTACTGTTTTCCACAGCGGCTACACAAGTTTGCATTCCTACCAAGAGTGCAAGAGCGTTCCTTTTTTTCCACATGCTCCCCAACATCTGTTGTTTCTTGTGTTTTTGATGTTAGCTATTCTTACAGGTGTGAGATGAAGCCTCATTGTAGTTTTGATTTGCATGTCCCTAATAAGTGATGATGAGCACCTTTTCATGTGTCTGTTGTTCATCTGTATGTCTTCTTTGGAGAAATGTCTGTTCATGTCTTCTGACCATTTTTTTTAAACAATTCGGGTTTTTTTAATGTTTATTTGTTTTTGAGAGAGAGAGAGAGAGAGAGACAGACAGACAGAGCGTGAGTGAGGGAGGGCAGAGAGAGAGGGAGATCCAGAATCTGAAGCAGGCTCCAGGCTCTGAGCTGTCAGCACAGAGCCTGATGTGGGGCTCAAACTCACAAACTGTGAGATCATGACCTGAGCCCAAGTTGGACACTCAACTGAGTGAGCCACCCAGGTTCCTCCTGACCATTTTTAATGGGGTTATATTTGGCATGTTGAGTTGTATAAGTTCTTTATATATTTTGGGTACTAACCTTTTATCAGATATGCCATTTGCAAATATATTCTCCCATTCAGTGGGTTGCCTTTTAATTTTGTTGATTGTTTCCTTCGCTGTGTGGATTTTTTTATATTAATTTGGTCTCAATAGTATATTTTTACTTTAGCTTTACTTGCTTTAGGAGACCTATCTAGAAAGAAGTTGCTACAAATGATGTCAAAGAAGTTACTGCCTGTGCTCTCTTCTAGGATTTTTATGGTTTCGGGTCTCATGTTTAGATCTTTTATCCATTTTGAATTTATGCTTGTGTGTGATGTAAGAAAGTGGTCCAGGTTCATTCTTTTGCATACAGCTAACCAGTTTTCCGAATACCATTTGTTGAGGAGACGGTCTTTTTCCATTGGATATTATTTCCTGCTTTGTCAGAGATGAATTGACCATATAGCTGTAGGTTCATTTCTAGGTTTTCTATTCTTCATTGATCTAAGTGCCTATTTTTGTGCTAGTATCATACTGTTTTGATTATTACAGCTTTGCAATATAACTTGAAGCCTGGAATTGTGAGGCTTTCAGCTTTGCAAAGTAACTAGCTTTTTTTTTTTTGAGAAACTTCTAACTACCTTCTTAAAAAAATTGTAAACTTATTAAACTAAGTAAACTTGTTATTAACAAAGTGACACTAAGTCAAAACTAAAGGAGGCATCACTCCAGGAATAGGCATGAGGTTATGAGAACCTGAAATATCTGTGAAAGGAAGGGCTGGAAACATACTGTTGACCTAGCAAAGAAACCAGGCTTACACAAAAGAGTCCATCTTGGAAAACATTATTATGGTATTGGATGAGCTTGGAAATCTCACTACAGATCATGTCCCCACCCACCCCACCCCTGACTCCCCTGTCCCAACCCCCATTAGAAGTCTTTTATTCCACAGTGAATATCTGTAACTTAGATGGCTGTAATGGTGTATTTCTCCTTTTGGGTACCTTTGGATTATTATGAGGTCTAAAGATAAGAATAAAATGTGCCCAAAAGACATGTTATATCCTTGGTGTCAATATTTTGATGCTAGGCTAATACAAGTAGAATAATGAGTTTTAGAACAATTTTGATAATTTACCTATTTTTTTTCCATTTTAAAATCGCTTAGAGCCTTAAAAAAGTTGATATGTGAAATTATTGATGTGATTTAAACATTTTAGGGTTGAGTCATTAGTTTTTATGGGTAGAACTTATATAGTAGAAACTTTTTGTGTATTAGATTTATAATTGAACTATTCCATGCACAAAAGCCTTTGGGCATTAAATATAATATCAAATGATATCTGAAACCAATGGCCAGAAAAGCCATTTAATAAGATCTTGATGAAAATGTTATTAAACCAAATGGTAGTCAGTCTCTTTGATTGGGTTGAATAACACCTGGCTGTGGAGTAATGCCTTCTCTACTATAGAGAGATACTAGATTTTGTTGTGTTGTCCGGGGATATTTTTAATTTTCTCCAAAACAAGATAATTACAAGGACTATATTTTCTTTTTTTTTTATTTGAAGATATAGCTTCATATAAAAGTCAGTTGAGATATTGAGCTTTTATCCAGAACAAATTCCTGCTCTATGTGATTGAATATTGAGAATGAAAGAAAAGATTAACTTTTAACGTTTGTGGAGGTATTGGTTTTGATTAATGAGAATATATGGATTAGTCTTTTTTCTACTTGCATATTTCATTTCTTTAAACATACATGACCTGTTTTATTTGGAATTTAAATATTAAAAACCAGGGCACCTGGGTGGCTCAGTGGATTAAGTGTCAGACTTCAGCTCGGGTCATGATCTCGCGGTTTGTGAGTTCCAGCCCTGCGTTGGCCTCTGTGCCAACATCTCGGAGCCTGGAGCCTGCTTCAGATTCTGTGTCTCCCTCTTTCTCTGCCCCTCCCCAACTTGTGCTCGGTCTCTTTCTGTCTATCAAAAATAAATGTAAAAAAAATTTTTTTTTAAATATTAAAAACCAGGTTGTATACCCATATGGGGACAAAATGGGAAGGAGACCTGGGCTAGTCAGCTTCAGACTGCAGTGGGCTGTTGGGGAGCCCCGAGCAAAAAGAGGGCTCATTAGAGGGATCCCGTGACGAGCAGAAATGACCAGTTCTACTGCCAGACTCCGTCACTGGCTAGACCAGACCCTCCAGTGCAGCAGGCAGAAATCGCTGGCTAACTCGTCTCCATTCGGCCGCTCTCCCTTTTGAAGGGAGACCTTAGCAGTCCTCCGGGCTGCCACACCGCTTGCAATAGACTGAGGAGGAACTATTAGCTCACTTTCAAAGAAGTTTTAGATGGGAGTGTCTGGGTTACTCAGTTGGTTGAGCCTCCGACTCTTAATTTCAGCTGTGGTCATCATGATCCCAGGGTCATGGGACCAAGCCCTACCTGGAGCTCCCGCATCAACACTGAGTGTGGAGCCTGCTCAAGATTCTCTCTCTCCCCCTCTGCCCTTCTCCCCTGCTCACGCGAGTGCATGATCTCTCTCTAAGATGAAAATTGTAAAAATATAAAAGAAGTTTTAAATAATGAAAAATGTGCGTTGTGATAGTGGCAGACTTCCAGGTTTCACAAATGCCTTAAGTGGGTTTTTCAAGTATTTTTCAAAACTGAATTGTAGTAATAGTCTTAAAAGATGGCCACTGTCTATTACTTCCATTTCTGTAAGTCAATCTCCTCACATCCAGAGGTGGCATCTATGGCCCCTCCCCTTGAACCTGTGTTGGCCCTATTCTTTGCTTTGACCAATATGATGTAGCCAAAATGATGTTCTGCCATCTTTAAGAGGACAGGCACATTCCCTTCTTCCCTCTCACAAGCCAGACATCATGTAAATAATCTGACCATAAATTCATTCCCATTATGGTAAAATATCAGAACCGAATTGAGAGACATTCTACAAAATTGACTAGACTTCTGAAAAGTAGCAAGACCATGAAAGACAAAGCTGATAAACTGTTACAGATTGGAGGCGCTTAAGGAAAAATAACAACTAAATACAGTGTGGGATCTTGGATAGGATCTTGAGACAGAAAAAGATCGTTCGTGGGTCAGCTGGTGGAATTGGGTCAACTGGTGAAATGTGATAGGATCTGTAGTATAGTTAATAGTGTTGTGGCATGTTAATGTCTCAGCTGTAATAATGTAAGGTTGTTTAAGAAACTAACATTAGGGGAACCCGGATGATGAGTAGAGAGGAACCCTCCGTTCTATTTTGTAACTTTTATATAAGTCTAAAATTAGTTCCAAGTAAAAAAAAAATAAGTAAAAATATATCCATATGGTATTATTACTTACATTTAGTGTCTTAAGGAGGAGTGTAAACTTAAAGATGTTAAATAAACAAACTGGATGTAAACAATAGCAACAACAACAACCCAAACACCCCGTTAATTGTATGGACTTTAGTGCAGATTGTGTCAAGGATATTTATCAGGTGACTCTTATGTATGAGAAACAAGGGACTTAGGAAGAAATGATAATACTAAACATATAGTTCCTTAACTTCAAAAGCTGTAGTATAAGAAATGAGTAATTATAAAGAAAAAAAAATGTATGAAGAGTTCAAATGAGAGGGAGTAGCGGCTGCTGCCTGGGCTTCCAGGAAGAGGTGAAATCACGCTGGGTTTTTGAGGATGCATAGAAGTTCAATTAGCAAAGATGTGGGTGGAGAAAGAGAAGTCTAGGTTGTGCATGCCGTGGGCAAATGCGTGTGCACCGCAAAACATAGGAATTGTGAGTAAAGCTTTTATCTCCCTTAACGTGTTGTGTAGTGTGATTAAAGAAATGTTGGGGGCGCCTGGGTGGCTCAGTCGGTTACGCGTCTGACTTCAGCTCAGGTCACGATCTCACGGTCCGTGAGTTCGAGCCCCGCATCGGGCTCTGTGCTGATGGCTCAGAGCCTGGATCCTGCTTCAGATTCTGTGTCTCCCTCTCTCTCTCTGCCCCTCCCCTGTTCATACTCTGTCTCTCTCTGTCTCAAAAATAAATAAACGTTAAAAAAAAAATTAAAAAAAAAAGAAATGTTGGGGTGAGGTTGTACATGGTCAAGAATACCAGGGCAAGTGAGAATTAATATGTTAATGTAATTCTTCAATATGAAAATATTTTCAGTAGGATATATATATGTGTGTGTGTGTGTGTGTGTGTGTGTGTGTGTGTGTGTGTGTATATATAGACTATTATGTTAAGACATTGCACTGAATGCCTAGGGGATGCACAGAAGTACAAGATGTGGTTTAAGCACAACTACTCTTCCTAAAATGGGCAACTGTCCCACTCTGCGTCTTGCAATCTTGCTCGCTCTTCAAGGTCCACCTCAAATGCTGTCTCCCCCAGAAGCTACCCTTTTCAGCAGTAACGTGCTCAGATATTCCTCCTTGTACCACGATTTGGGTACATTCCTCGGGTTATTTCTTTCACAGCCCATGAGTTCTTAGGGGACAGAGACTTTTTTCTGAGGCCTTTTCTGGTGGCTCAAAACAGCAACATTGGCAGACCCAGTTTAATGACTTGTTGCTGAGAAGACTGGAAGCAGAATGAACATGTTCGAGGTTACTTGTGGCATTTTCCAGTCGTCTATGTCTGATGCTACATCTAGTTGCATAATCTGTGCATGCTGGTCTGTGGTATCTGAATCGGGCAGCCTGCATATTAGGACAAAAACTGAAATGACTCAGAGATGTTGCTCTTTACCATCCTCGTACCTGCAGTCACTTAAATTTGGACATTTACAAAAATAGGTAGAAAATAAGATTTTGCACACATTTCTGTTAGGAGCATTAGCAGCCAGCTGCTTAGACTTTAGTTCACTTTCGATAGATCTCTTGTAGGAGGTATGACTAGCCTGTGAACCTCTGCTCCAAAGCCCTTTCTTAACTGCATCTAGAAATGCAAATCTTTCTCTCTTATGGAATACCATATTGCTTTTTATACGAATGATAGAAAAGGTTTTTCCATAAATGCCTTCCAATCTCTGATACTATTCTAAGCTTTAGTGCCTATGACGTTTTCAATTTAGAAGCGAAAGATTAGTAAATATGGTTATTTCTTCTTGGATACGTGAATCATATGTTAGAAGCAATAAAGATACTTTAAGCTATAAAACATGTAGACAATATCTATCAGTGCTGGAGCCAATTGCTGACCTATTGCAAGTGCAACCATATCAGGGAAAGTAATGCCGAGACGACTGATCAGTTGTTCTTAATAGTATTTTTGTTGATTTCCTGCCGATTTTCCTATTGCTCTTTGAGCTTTTCCCCCCCTTTTACATATTACTCTATTCACAGTGTGGCAAAAATTTGCAGAAAAAGTATCCAAGTGATGGGCTCACAGCAGGTGCTGGATCAAACGGGCCTTGTTCTCTGGCCCTTGGGAAGTCTGCATGGATCAGAGGAATCCAGGGGTTGCCCTACAGATGACCTGTGGTAAAACTGCAGAGGACATGCTCAGTTTCTTTCCATGGATAAACAAAAGTGTAGATAAAATATTTTTGTTAGCTTGAATAGAGGAATTTATTTTATATACACACTGCCTGTCTGTATATTTGCTTGAAAATGGCGTGAAGTAAATCTTGTCTAATAGATACTTATAGAAGAATATTATTTAAATATTTAACCGGGTAGTGTAAAGGATACTGGTTTACCTTTTGATCTTTGCAGGGATATGCTAGTTTCAACTGAATATGGGACCAAAAAAAACCCTCAAGAAATGAGAAGGCTGTCTAGTGAAAACACGCGCTCCCATAACATGCAGTTTGAGAAGGTTACCCTGAGCTTTAAAAAAGGCCCGAGAAAAGTGTCATGTCAATTTTGGATTTTGTCCATCGGTTTTAGCCATATCAACTTCTAAGTATGGTAGTTGGGTGAGACTATACTGATATAAATCTTGCCTGCTTATGGAACATCATATGATTTTTGTTTGTTTGTTTGTCCTGATCTTTACGAAGATTACAATTTGGCAAACGTTTATTGAATATCTATTTGTACATATCATCGTTTTAGAAACAAGCAATGCAAAGAAGAAGTGATAGCATTCATCCCTGTCTATACAGACTGAATTAATATTCAGTCAATTAATAAAAGTTAATAAAAATGAGAGAAAAAGAAAATGGACTAAAAACGTATTCTACTGAAAAGAATTCTTTTGCTCTTTGGGGAACCTCAGATCCTTTTTGTTTCTCAACAAGGTAAAAAGGAGTATTTGATTTTTTTTTCTCTAGTCTGATCAGAAGGTATAGTTTTTCATTTGGCTTACATAGGCAGAGTGAAGGAGATTTCATTTTTATATTTTAATTAAAAAAGAAACATGTTATTTAAAAAGTTTAATATTATTATATAATAGTGTAATTGATAAATGTGGATCAATACTTCAGTTAATGAATTTTCTATATGTAAGTATTCTCAAAACTATGGAAGTATTTATTAGGTTTATTTTCTTCAAAATAGGGAGACCTAACGCTCTTACAGATAACACTTAATAGTTATGATTACAAAATTCAGCTCTGTGGAGACTATATTTTTGAAACCTCTAAATAAATGTGCATCCCTGCTTTCCCTAGAAAATAACACACAATCAAAGATTCTCCTATTCCAGATGTAAAAGAAGGGTACATTGTCATTTTACCTCCCCCCCACCAAGTACTTTGATACTGTGCATAATCGTTACAAATTACTTTCTTATAATATATTAGGAAAGTGAAGCATCACACAGGTCTTATATTTACCAATTTGCAAGATAATATATTCTACTTGTTTTGGACATGCAGTCTGTTGGGACATAGGGGGCAATTAAGCTTAAAATCAGACGAAAACAGAGTGAAGGTTGATACTTGGTGAGTGACAGAGGCAATTTGTCAGTGATTTCATGTATCCAAAATACTTCATAATACTTGCATATTTATGCATGTCTTCTTGTTGAAATCATGGTTGAATCATCACACAATTCAGTTTGTTAAAATGACACTAGGAAGATGACATATAAATTTTGGAGTGACCTGAGCTTAGATGAGGATTAAACTAGAATATGCTTTACAAGGTGCTCTTTGTTGCTGATCAGTTACTCATGGTGATACCACCATATTTTTAGTCTCTACATCAGATAGATAAGGATTGTGACTGTTCTCTGTAGTTTTCAGTTCTGCTGCTGCTTGTCATGACAATTTAGGTATTTAAGTCAGATGGCTTATATGAATTTAGAATTTCACATTTTTCTTTAAAACATTCTATAACTTTGAAGCTTAGTTTTGAAGACTCTGGTTAATAAAAGATTAATATTATAATGAAACACTTAGAAAAATCAATGAAAGGAACGTTGAATTACATTATATTTACTAAAAGGCAAAGACGTGCTCATAGTGTCTCAAGACACCCTGATAGTGTGAGCTAAATGCTAGTATGTGATAGTCAAAACACTTCTCTCCAAGACATTTATGCTAGCAAAGACTACATCCATATAGACAAGTCCAAGTAGTAGAAAATTGAGGAAGGATTTTTATGTGCCTGAATTGGGTAGCTATTACAGGGAAACCTAGCTACGTCAACCTAACTTGACAGAAGATGGCCAGAATTATATACTCTTTAAAATTTATGTCGCTCAAGAATTTTAACACACTTAGAATTTTAACTAGGCCTAGTAGAAGTCCTTGCCACACATGTCTATATAAATGGCTAAGAATTTTTTGTGATTAGTAAGCTGATATAAATGGATGCCTATGTGATAGTAGGATGGCTATTAGGCAAACATATTCCTTGAAGTTGCTTGGAAATGTCTCCTATAATCTTAGTTATACCATTAATTTGTAAGAAAACATTTGCTTCAAAGATAATACAAAGGTAAACACATTACTGATTTTAGTTGAAATGACCACAAAAATCAGAAATATTAGCATGCAGTTGAGGGAGAGCTTCATGTCTAAGAGCTAAGAGTTTAGAATTATGGAAGTAAAATAACCAGTTTTTGCTCTAAAGATCTACTTAGGTTTCTTTTCCTATCTTTCCCTTAGGAGTAATTTTCCCTCTTGTTTATAGGCCACATAATCATGCCAACTGATATATACCAGGCTGACCAAGACTATCCTCTATTTGGGGCCATTGACTGTCTGGCCCATATGTTCCCAGTTGGGTAGCAGGATAGTGGGAGTAGCTGCATGCTTAAAAGATCTTTCAGGATCTGCAGGAGGGGGTTAAGCACCATAAGAAAGTAAGGACATACTCACCTGATCTTAAGGCAATTGAGTGAAGACTGAAAATTCAAACTATATGTGTACGTAAAAACTTCCAACGGTTGCTTGAAACGCAAAGTTAGCTAATTTAAAACTAGAAATGTTTTCTCTCTCCTACTATTGAGAACTGCATATGAGTGAATTTTTCGAGGTACTGCTCGCACTTTCCTTTTTATCTCGGAGCTACATCAGGTACTACAAATTAGAGGATGCCTTACGGATTGAAGAGAATGTTTTAAAGGTAATAGTTACTCTTGTGAAACATGAAGAAAAAAATATTAGAAAACCGGGAACTTCTGGAAAAATAATTCATTTTTAGCTAACTCCCCCGTTGTTATGAACTAATAATTAGCAATTTCTATATTCACGGATTCAACGAACTTCCTAGAATGGTTATCTAAGAAGATAGCCCATGAGAAGGCATTTTTTCCTTTTTTTTCACTAGCCCGTGACCATTTTATTTGGGTGACTGGCAGTAAATATGAGCTAGCTACACTTAGATGGTCCTTTTATTAACTATAGCTTTAATTCTTAAAGTAGGGTTCCTTGACCAGCCATAGAATTACTTCAGAACCTGTTAGAAATGCCTGTTCTTGGGCTCTACCTATGATTTGCTGAATCCGAAATCTCTGGGTGTGTGACTTAGTAATTTCTGAATCACCCTCCAGATGATTCTGATACATGATAAGTTTTGAGAACTAATGCTCCACATGATGAGTTTGGGCCATGAAATGTCATTTGTCATGGAAAACTTCAATAGATGTATCCTTTGCTAGTTATCCTAAAGGATGTTCTTGTCTGGGTGAAATGTGCAGTTGGAGAGCATCTTATTTCATTTAATTTCCCTCTGTAGCACAAAATAAGTGCATTAATTTTCAGCTGATTTCTAGGCAGTAATTATGTGAGATTTACATAAACATTTTTAAAATATCATGCAGGAATATAAAAGTCTGATTAAAACATGTCTATCTATAAACTGCTATTTCAAAAGAAAAATCACATAGTAGAAATTTTGACTAATGTGCTATCATCTAGATGCTTTGCACACCTTTTGGGATGTAGCTCATTTCAAGGTCTATGTAGTAGAAACACATTGCACATTTATATAGCCAGTGGTGAACTGAATTCTCTCAAGAACAGTGTGAGGCTTTTATGTTTGAACATGTTCTGTGTTCTGCTCTTTTGGCAACGAGATATCAACAATGGCACCTTAGTAGCAGTAGAAGCATACTTTCACCATATGGGTTATACAGCTTAGGACTGTTTCCTTTGGCTACGTTTAAAAACTACAATTTAAGAAGATAATAAATAGGTTCAACTGGAACAGACCATAAACCACATCATAGATTAAACATTTTCTGTCAACTTGATTGGCACCTTATTAAGGAAATATACTACAGAGAAGCCAGTTGGTCACAGTACTTAACTATTAAAGTTATACACAGAATTCAAGAAACACTGCCAATGTGCCAACCAAAATTTGATTTATAAATAAAGATTGTTTGCTTTATTATAAAAATATTTATTATTTATTATATATCTTTATTACTTCTAGGTATGGTTTATTTGAAGCTTTATTTTTCATTAGTTTTATATACTGACTTCCCTTAAAATAAAGTCAAGGAATTATAGGAAGATTATTCAGTTATTTGTCATTATGATAACTTTCTGGGGGCAGGAAGTGGAAGGTCTAAGATGGGTAAAGAGAAAAAGGGAAAAAGGCAAGAGGTGAAGTGAATCAGGATGATTTTGGCTGGTGATAGAATATTCATTAACACACTCTGGTTGAGGTCTGGTGCAGTGGAAAACTTTGTACTTTAGTTGGAGAATGAGGGTTCATTCAGCATGGATTGATAAGGCTGAAGAATTTCTGGTCATTATGAAAGCAATTGGCCACTGAACAGTTATTTGATTATGAAATGGAACTTGATTTTTTGAAGACTAAATCTAATGTAGTTATTAAAAAAATCATATATTGATCGCTTTCTTTCAATAAAATTTTTTTAATGTTTACTTAATTTTGAGAGCGAGAGAGGGAGAGACAGAGTGTGAACAGGGGAAGGGGCACAGAGAGAAGGAGACACAGAATCCGAAGCAGGCTCCAGGCCCTGAGCTGTCAGTACAGAGCCCAGTGCGGGGCCCGAACCCATAAACTGTGAGATCATGACCTGATCTGAGCTCGGACGCTTAACTGACTGAGTCACCCAGGTGCCCCGATCACTTTCTTTTAAACACAAAAGCTAGTCATAATTTTGAAAAGGGTTTTGACTGCATGAAAGGCCACTGATGCTAGCACTGTGAGGAGAGAGTATCTAATTCTCATTGCCTGATAGCTCATCTTTTTCACTCTGCCTCATCCCCAAGCTGAAAGGGAGACTTTCAGTCACTGGCAAAGAGAATTCCTCAAGTATATTTCATACAGTCTGTGAAAGCTAAAATTAAACGCAGGGCTGGCATTGAGCAGGTCAAGATACTTTGCATTTTGAACAAAATTATAAATTGTTGATTTCCAACTGAGCTAAGGTTTCATTTGAAGGAGCTTATGTAAGTAGAGGCCCTTTGATACCTGGAAGATAAGATCTCGCTGTGTAGGGAGCTACCAACTAAGAACAGTTTTGTTCATATCCTCGCTTGAGCCAAACAGGACACGCCTCCATGTCCTGTTGTGATCAGCGTACGGTCAGCAGGGGAGATGGGTGATTCCACCAACAGCATGTGTTGACATAGTCTACTAAGAACAGGATTAGTTACTGTAGGTTATTTTTATTATGGAAAACTTACTGGGATTGATCTCACCTTGAACAAACTTCCTTCTATGCATAAACTGATTTCCAGAAACAGTGAATTCATTATGTACATCAGAGTGTCCATTTTAAACTTACCATTTCTATGTACAGAATACCTGGCTCATTCACTGAGGAGACAGGCTTATTTGCATTGACACATTACTTGTATCCAAAGACTTAAGCAAAGACTAACATGAACTCAAATAAAAGGAAAGCACTTTTATGTTTGCAGGGATGGTTTCACAGACTGCAAGTGTGGGAATGCAAGTGGACCTCAGAAAGGATTTGGAAGCCCCCCCCAGAGCTTTTTCTCTCAATCTTTCTTTAGCTTCTTTTCTGCACATTTATTTTACTCTTAATTTTTAGAAAATCAACATTTGGTGCTTCTTAGTTCATATGACTGAACATCGTTTTCTCCTAGCTTATCAATTGACATATTATAAATCTAGACTTTAAATTCACTTTTTTTTTTTTTTTAACTTCCAATTCTTAGGACACAGAGGCTGATAGAGCCAGATTAGATTAGGTGTTTACTTTCCATCCATTCAGTTCTGGCCAGGGGAGCAACTATGACTACGTATAGCATTGCTAAGAACAAAGACTCCATGCAGCCCTAGAAAGAGGTTATCTATTACAAGGAATAGGAGGAATCTAGCAATCAGGAATTAGCAAAACAAAACCAGTAACAACAATCCCCCTTCCATGAAATCTTGCTCTGTGATTACTGTAAAATAGGTATGCTCTATCATTACAATGTAGTAGGTAATGAAGATGTCTGGTTATTTAAATGTGAATTCTTTTTCATTTAGTTACATTTACATGAAAATACTATGTTGTGAAATACTAAATCAAGCAGTGTCATATATTAGGATTAATTTGGAATCCAACTCCCGTGAAACATTAATGATCTCTCTATAGATTACTACTGTCATCTTGTTCCTAACACAGAGCTTATTTATGTGACATTCCACGAAGAAGTTTTTCAATTATTGGAAACTATATCAAATCATTGAAATACATATTTAGTTTATTAGAAATTATAAATATTTTTCCAGCGGTGGCTGGATGGCTCAGTCGGTTGAGTGTCTGACTTCAGCTCAAGTCATGACCTCTCAAGTCCATGGGTTCAAGTCCCGCGTCGGGCTCTGTGTTGACAGCTCAGAGCCTGGAGCCTGCTTGAGATTCTGTGTCTCCCTCTCTCTCTCGCCCCTCCCCCACTCATGCTCTGCCTCTCTGTCTCTGTGTCTCTCAAAAATAAATAAGCATTAACAATTTTTAAAGAAACTGTAAATATTTTTCTTATAAAAACTCAGTTTTGATAAGCAATGAACTGGCCATAAATTAAAGCAAACCAGGGGAACACATTTAGGAAGTGCACTACATCTCAATAAAGCTGAAAAAAAGTAAATTAACTTGAAAATATGTATAAGAATATATAGTTGTCCTGGAATCAAAATACTGCAGGGAGAATTTAGAAACCAGTGGCATCCCAGTGGTGAAAATCTAAAATTACATTATTTAACTTTGCATTCCTGGCACTTAGCCTAGTATATAGAACATATTTAAATTTGTAAACACATCAGTGAAGTTAAATACTCACACTTATGGTTAATACCAGCAAGACGGCAGAATAGGAATCCTCAGGCCTTGTTTCTCCACAAAGACAGTGACTTAACAATATGTGTTCCAAAAAAAAACCTTAATGAGGACTCCAGAAACCAGTTAAGAAGTTGTAACACTCCAGGTAAATTCAAAGCCAAGAACAGCTACACTGAAACGGTTAAGAAAAGCTATTTCATCCATGGTAGGCAACACTTTAGCACATACAGGAGTAAACAACCAACTTGCAGCTTCTCACTTAAGAGGGGAAAAAAGAGCGAAATGCATGTCCAACATTTTTACTCCTTCCCCTCCTCCCCCACGTTTTTAGGTACATGGTGTCATACTTTACATCCTTTTATTTTGTGACTCCCTCGACTGATTTTTCCAGATAAACTTATTTTTACTGCTTTTGTGTTTCCTGCTTTCCTTACCCCTAGGTGTGGTCTTTCCTTTCCACTCAACAAAGTCTCCCTTAACATTTCTCCTAGGGTTGGTTTAGTGGTCATGAATTCTGTTAACTTTTGTACTGTCTGGGAAACTCCATGTCTTCTATTCTGAATGTTAGCCTTGCTGAATAGAGTATTCTTGGCTTCAGGCTTTTCCCTTTCAGCACTTTGAATATATCCTGCTGCTCCCTTCTGGCCTGCAAACTTTCTGCTGAAATATCAGCTGGTTGTCTTGTGGGGATTCCCTTGTGCCTGTTTACTCTTGCTGCTTTAAAATTCTTTATTGTTACTTTTTGTCATTTTAATTACTATGTGTCTTGGTGCGTCCTGTCTCGTTGGCTTGATATTTTGTTGGGGGCTCTCTGAGTCTCCTGGATCTAGATTTCTCTTTTCTCCCAGATTTGGGAATTTTTTAGCTATTATTTTTTCAAATAACTTTCCACCACCTTTTCTCCCTCCTTTCCTTCCGGGATCCCTGTATTGTGAATGTTGTTACATTTAATGGTATTGCTGAGTTCTCTATGTCTCTTTTCATGCTGTATTATTTTTTTCTATCCTGTTTAGCATCATTGCTTTCCATTTCTCTGTCCTCCAGATTGCTGATGCATTCTTCTTGTAGTCTACAAGTTATTCTATCCAGTGTATTTTTTTATTTCAGTTATTGAGTTCATCTCTGATTTTTAAAGTTTTCTCTGTTAAGGGTCTCACTGAGGTCCTTCACTCTTCTCAAGTCCAATGAGTATCTTTATGGTCATCACTTTAAATTCTCTATCAGGTGTATTACTAATCTCCATTTTGCTTTGGTCTCTTGCTGTGATTTTGCCCTGGTTTTGTTGTTGTTGTTGTTGTTGTTTGTTTGTTTTGTTTTGTTTTCATTTGGGATATATTCCTCTGTCTCCTCATTTAGTCTAACTCTCTGTGTCTGTTTCTAGGTGTTAGGAAATTCAGCTGTATCTCCTGCTCTTGAAAATAGTAGCCTTCTGGAGAAGAGGTCTTGGAGTGCCCTGCAGTGCTACGTCCCCTGTTCACCAGAATCTGGTGTTTCAGGGGTGTCTCCTAAGTGTCTTGTATGTGCTTTGCTGTTATGGTTGACTTGCTTTTTACTTTAGTCATCTGCAGTGGCTCTCTGTGCATCTTGTGGGCAGGGTTTGGTCTCCGTGTTAGTGAGCCAGTCTGGGACCACCTTAGGGTCAAGTGGAATTGGCCTGTGCATCAGAGCACACAGGGATGGGCCGTGCTGTTAGCAAACTAGGCAGTGAGTGTTGGTGTCATGTATGTTCCTGCAGGTGTCCTTGTGTTTATGCTAGGGGATGAGGTTGGGAAATGGTACCTGCCATCTCCTTTGTTCCTGAACAAGTCTCCCAATGAACTCTGTCCCTCTGACACCCACTCTGAGATTAATAAGCAAATCCTCCTCCTCTATACTCGATGCATCTTTCAAATTGCCGCTTCTATACTGCATCTCCACAGGGTGGTTTGTTGTGCTGTCTCTTTAAGGGTGGGACTCAGTATCTTTTCACTCCTCTGGTTCTCCCAGGAGCCCACTGATATTTTCAAGTTCTAAGTGTTAAGCCCTGCTGATTGTAAGAACTTGCAAAATCTGGCCTCTCAGGTTCCTAAAGCCCAATGTTATGGGGATTAGTCTTCCCCAGGGTCTAGGGTACGAGAATCTGTTTCTCTCCCTTCTCTCTGCCTGTGGCTTCCTCTTCAGTGGACACCGGATAGTCCTGTGTGGTTTCTTTAGCTCCCGACCATGTCTTTACCCTTCCTACCCTCTTTGATGTGGACTCTTCTCTACATTTAGCTGTAGAGAGTCTTCTACTGGCCTTTGGATTGTTTTCTGGGTTATTTACACTACTGTGGATGTTATATAGTTGTATCCATAGGAGAAGATAAGCTTAGGGTCCTCCTACTCCACCATCATCGTCAGGAGTTTAGACTCACTTAAAGAAATTCTAACAGATTTATTGAGATATAATTCATGTACATATGATTTACCAATTTAAAGTGTATAATTCATTGTTTTTGGCGTTTATTATTATATCATTACTAGTTTGAACTTAATTTTTTTATTGAATTAACATATAACATTGCATAAGTTTAAAGTATACAGTATGTTACCCTGATACATTTATATCTTGTCATGTGATTGCTGATGTGATATATATCATATTACGTAATTGTAGTACAATATTATTGCCTGTATCCATCATATTGTGCATTAGATATTTATGGCTAATTTACTACTCTTTACAAATTTGTACCCTTAAACACCACCACTCTTCTCTTCTCCCCACTTATTCCCAGGTAGCCATCATTGTAAGTTATGTTTTTACAAATTTTAGATTCCACATGAAAGTGATCACATTACAGTCTTGACTTTGTCTAACTTATCTCATTTAGCATAATGTGCTCAAGGTCCATCCGTGTTGTCATAAGGATATCTTTCATTCTTGTAGCTGAATCCTATTCCATTGTGTACACGTACCACATCTTTTTGATCCATTCATCTGTTGATGGGCTCTTGGGTTGTTTCTTGGCTACTGTGTATATTGCTGCAATAAACATAGGAATGCTTATAACTTATTGAAATCATGTTTTTGTTTCTTTTGGGGATATACCCCAAAGTGAAGTTGCTGGATCATATGGTAAAATAATTTTTAATTTTTTGAGGAACCTACATTTTGTTTTCTATGGTGGTTGGACCAATTTACATTCTCTCCAACAAAGATTTGTCTTTCACCACCTTCTTGCTAGCACTTCTCTCCTATCTTCTTGATGACAGTCATTCTAATAGATATGAGGTGATAAGTCATTGTGTGTGTGTGTGTGTGTGTGTGTGTGTTTTAAAGAGATTAGCTTTTAATTACTTTAAACTTGAAAAGCAAAATAAATACTAACAGACCAAAGCAATCAATTCATTAATCTTACAATGCCATTTCTTTTCACTTGATACAATATAATTGATTGCATTCTAGTTATTTTTATTTAATTTTTGAATAGGTGATATATGTGCCTGGTTCACAAACCTGTAAGTTTAAGAACTTAGAACAGAGATAAGTTTCCTCCCCAACCTTGATCCTCATGTGCCTTTCCCCATAAATAAGCACTACTTAAAAGTTTTTAAGTGACTGAAATCTATCTTACAAACCAGTATTTGTTCTCTCCTAGGCTTATCCCACAGATTTTCTATTACCTTTTGAGATTATCGTTTCCTTAAAAAAATAAAAAACAACTGTGTTGTTATATAACTACAACTTTAAAATTCTTGTCTCTGTTTTTCTTTAACTTATTTTTTTTTTTGTAATTTGCATCCAAGTTAGTTAACATATAATGCAACAATGATTACAGGAGTAGATTCCTTAATGCCCCCTTACCCATTTAACCCATCCCCTCTCCCACAAACCCTCCAGTAACCCTCTGTTTTCCATATTTAAGAGTCTCTTATGCTTTGTCCCCCTCTATGTTTTTATATTATTTTTGTTTCCCTTCCCTTATATTCATTTGTTTTGTCTCTTAAAGTCCTCATATGAGTGAAGTCATATTTTTCTTTCTGTGACTAATTTCACTTAACATAATACCCTCCAGTTCCATTCATGTAGTTGCAAATGGCAAGATTTCATTCTTTTTGATTGCTGAATAATTCTCTATTGTATATATATACATCTTCTTTATCCATTCATCCGTCGATGGACATTTGGGCTCTTTCCATACTTCTGTTGATAGTGCTGCTATAAACATTGGGGTGCATGTTTATGCATTTCCACCAGCAGTGCAAATGAGATCCTCTCTCTGCACATCCTCACCAACATCTGTTGTTGTCTGAGTTGTTAACTTTAGCCATTCTGACAGGTGTGAGGTAGTATCTCACTGTGGTTTTGCTTTGTATTTCCCTGATGCTGAGTGATGTGGACCATTTTTTCATGTGTCGGTTGGCCATCTGGATGTCTTCTTTGGAGAAGTGTCTATTTATGCCTTTTGCCCATTTCTTTGCTGGATTGTTTTTTGGGTGTTGAGTTTGATAAGTTCTTTATAGGTTTTGGATATTAACCCTTTATTTGATATGTCATCTGCAAATATCCCATTCCATCAGTTGCCTTTTAGTTTTTCTGATTGTTTCCTTCACTGTGCAGAGTTTTCTATTTTGATGAAGCAATAGTTCATTTTTATTTTTGTTTCCCTTGCCTCCAGAGACATGTTAAGTAAGAAGTTGCTGCGACCAAGGTCAAAGAGGTTTTGCCTGCTTTTTCCTCGAGGATTTTGATGACTTCCTGTCTTACACTTAGATCTTGCATCCATTTTGAATTTGTTTTTGTGTATGGTATAAGAAAGGGGTCCAGGTTCATTTTTCTGCAAGTCATTGTGTTTTGATTTGCATTTTCCTGATGATTAATCATGACCATATTTTCATGTGTCTGTTGGCCATTTTGATGTCCTCTTTGGAGAAATGTCTATTTTGTTCTTCTTATTTTTTAATCACATTGTTTGCTTTTGTTATTGAGTTGACTGGGTTCTATATATATTTTGCATATTAACCACTTATCTGATACATGATTTCCAAAAAACTTCTTCCCATGCTGTATGTTGTCTTTTCATTTTGTTAATTGTTTTGGTGTTCAGAAGCTTTTGAGTTTGTAGTCTCAACTGTTGATTTGTTTTTCTTTTGTTGTGTTTTCAGTATTGTAACCCCCCAAATATTCCCTAGAACAGTATCAATGAGTTTCTTTTCTATGCTTTCTTCTAGAAGATTTATGGGATTAAATTTTAGTTTTAAGTCTTTGATTAATTTTGAGTTAATTTTGTGGGTGGTGTGAGATAGGGTCTAATTTTCATTGTTCTGCATGTGTTTTTCCAGTGTTCCCAGCCCCATTTGTTGAAGACACTATCCTTTTTCCCCGTTGTGTATTCTTGGATCTCTTGATAAATATTAGCTGACTATATATGCTGGAGTTTAATTCTGGGCTCTCTATTCATTCTATTGCATTAGTTGGTGTACTACCAAACTGCTTTTATTATCATGGCTTTGTAGTATAGTTTGAAATCTCGAGGCATGATACCTTTGGCTTTGTTGTTTTTTTCTCAGGATTGCTTTGGCTAATTGGGATCTTTTGCGTTTCCACACATATTTTAGAATTATTTCTTATATTTTTTGTGAAAAATGCCTAGGTATTTTGATGGGGATTGCATTGAATCTGTGGATAGTTTTGCATATATGGCCATTTTAACAATGTTAATTATTCTGATCCATGAATATAACATCTTTTTTTACTCATGTCTTCTTTGATTTCTTTCAGTAATGTTTGTGGCTTTCATTGTACAGATTTTTCACTCCCTTGTTAAATTTATTAAGTTTTTAATTTTTTTTGATGCTGTTGTGAATGGGATGGTTTTCTTTCTCAGATACTTTCTCATTAGTATAAAGGAATGCAATTTTTCTCTATATATTGATTTTGTATTATGCCACTTAAATCACTAATTCTGACAAGTTTTTGACTGACTCATTGGGATTTTCTGTATATAAGATCATATCATTAGCAAATAATGATAATTGTACATCTTTATTTCTGATTCAGGTGTCTTTTCTTTCCTTTATATTTCCTAATTGGTTTAGCTAGGACTTCTAGTACTATATTGAATAGGAGTGGTGAGAATTGCCTTGTTCCTGATATTAGAGGAAGTGCTTTCAATTTCTCTCCATTGTATATGCCTTTTATTATGTTGAGATATGTTCCTTCTATACATACTCTGTTGAACGATTTTATCATGAAAGGATGTTGTATTTTGTCAAAAGTTTTTCTGCATCTGTCAAGATGATCATGTGATTTTTATCTTTTATTGATGTGATAGGTTACATTTATTGATTTTGGTATGTTGAAACACCCCTGCACTTCAGGGATGAATCCTACTTGATCATTGCATATAATACATTGTACTCTTGAATTTAGTTTGCTAATATTTTGTTGAGAATTTTTGTGTCTGTGCTGATCAGATATATTGATCTATAGTTTTCTTATGGTATCTTTGCCTGGTTTTGAATTTAAAATAATCTTGACTTTGTAGAATGAGTTTGGAAGTATTCATTCCTTTTCAATATTTCAGTCTTCTTAAATTGGGTGAAACTTATTTTGTGTTCTATCATATGATGTGTCCTAGAGAATGTTTCATATGTACTTGAAAAGAATGTCTATTCTACCGCTTTTGGATGGAATGTTCTGTATATGTCTATTTAGTCCATATATTCTAGAGTCTGGTCAAATTACAACATTTCCTTGATTTTCTGTCGGGACAGTCTATTCATTTCCAATAGTAGGTTGTTGAAGCCCCCTGTAATTATTGTATTGTTCTCTATTTGTCCCTTAAGCTCTGTTACTAGTTGCTTAACATAGAGACTTACTTTAGATATCAGAGCACACATAGTCTAAAAGTAAAAGGATAAAAAAATGATATTCCATGCAAATAGTAACCAGGAGAGCAGGAGTGGCCATATGTATATCAAACAAATAGATTTTAAGTCAAAAATGATCCCAAGAGACAAAGAAGGACATTATGTAATGATAAGGGGGTCAATTTATCAAGAAAATATAACACTTATAAATGCCCCCAACATTACAGTACCCAAATATAAGAAGCATATACTGATAGAACTGAAGAAAAAATTAGTAACAATAATAGAAGGCAATTTCAATATGCAATTGTTTTTCTTTTTACTTGTATTTAAATTTAGTTAACATGCAGTGCAATGCACTCTTGATTCCAAGAGTAGAATTCAGTGAGTTGTCACTTACAACACCCAGTGAACATCATAAGAAGTGCCCTCTTTAATACCTATCACCTATCTAGCCCATCTAGATCCCTCCATCAATCCTCAGTTTGTTCTCTATCGTTAAAATCTTTTGTGGTTTGTTTCCCTCTCTCTTCTTTTTCTTCCCTTCCTATATGTTCATCTGTTTGGTTTCTTAAGTTACACATACGAGTGAAATCATATGGTACATGTCTTTCTCTGAATGACGTATTTCGCTTAGCATAATGTATTCTAGCTCTGTCCCTGTTGTTGCAAATAGCAAGGTTTCATTCTTTTTGATGGCTGAGGAATATTCTATTATAGACATATACCACATCTTCTTTATTCATTCACCAGTCAATGGACATTTGAGCTCTCTCCATACTTTGGCTATTGTTGATAGTGCTGCTATAAACATCAGGGTACATGTGTCCCTTCAAATCTGTATTTTTGTATCTTTTGGGTAAATACCTAGTAGTGCAATACTGGATCATAGGGTAATTCCATTTTTAGTTTTTTGAGGAACTTCCATACTGTTTTTCAGAGTGGCTGCACCAGTTTTCATTCTCACCAACTGTTCAATATTCAACTTTTAATCCAACTTTTAATCGTGGATAGAACCAATAGTCTGAAGATCAGTAAAGAAACAGAGAGCTTGGGGGTATCTGGGTAGTTCAGCCAGTTCAACAACCTACTCTTGATTTTGGCTCAGGTCATGATCTCAGGATTGTGGGCTCCGAGCTGAGTGTGGAGCCTGCTTGAGATTCTTTCTTTCTCTGCTTCTGCCCCACCCCCCCCTCAAAAACAAAGAAACAGCGTGCTTGAACAACACTATAGATCAATTAGGCCTAACAGGCATACACAGAAAACTCCACTTAACAGCAGAATACACATTCTTCCCAAGTATACACAGAACATTCCCTATGATAGTTTATATTTAAGTCACAAAACAAGTCTTAACAAAGTTAAGAATATTGCAATTATATCAAATATTTTTTCTGGCCACAACAGCATAAAACCCTCATCCCCCAAACAAAAAACCCAATGCAAAACCCCAGGAAAATGCTCAAATATGTGGAAACTGAACAATACATTTTTGATAAACCAATGAATGAAAGAAGAAACAAACATAAAGAAATTAGAAATCGCCTGAGACTAATGAAACTGAAAAGACACGATACAAAAACTTATTGGAGTCAGCAAGAGCACTGCTAAGAGGGAAATTTATAGTGATAAATGCTTCCATTAAAAAAAGAAAGATTGCAAATAAGCATTTAACTTTGAACTTTAAGGAACTAGAAAAAAAACTAAACCCAACATTAGCAGAAGAAAGGAAATAATAAAGATTGGAAAAGAAATAGAGAAAAAAGACCAATAGAAAAAAATCAGCAAAAGTTGGTTTTTTGAAATGATCAACAAAATTGACAAACTCCTTAGCTAGGCTAAATAAGAAAAAAAATTCAAATAACATAATTAATAATAAAAGAGAAGGCATTACAACTGATACCACAGAAATGAAAGAATCATGATACCACTGTGAAAAATTATATGCAAACACATGGGAGAACGTAAAAGAAATCAATTTCTAGAAGCACACAACTTATTAAGACTGAGTCCATAAAGAAATAGAAAATCTGTAATTAGTAAGGAGACTGAATCAGTATCCAAAACTTCTAGCAAAACAATGCTTAGGACTGGATGTCTTCACTGATGTGTTGTACCAAACGTTTAAAGAATGAACATCAATCTTTCTCAAATTATGTCACAAAATTTGAGCAGAGGAAATACTTCCAAATGCTTTTTTTCTTATGAGGGAAGCATTACCTGTTACCAAAATCAGACAAAGTCACATGTAAAGAAAATTAGAGAACAATATCTCTGAGTATAAATGCAAAAATCCTCAACAAAATACTAGCTAATTGAATTCAACAACATATTAAAAGGATTATACACTGTGACAAAGTGGGATTTCTTTCTGGAATGTAAGGATTATTGAACATATGAAAATCATCAATGTAATACACCACATTAAAGAATGAAGGACAATACCACATGTTCATCTCAGTTGCTGTGGTACAAGCATTTAACAAAATTCAACATTCTTTTTTAGTACAGACCTACTTTGGAAGGCAGCTATGCTCACCACTATACCACCAACACTGTACAGGCATACTTTGGAAATAATGTGGGTTTGTTTCCAGACCACCACAATAAAGCAAATACCACAGTAAAGCAAATCAAACGTTTTGCTTTCCTGGTGTGTATACAATTTATGCGTATGCTATACTGTAATCTATTAGGTATGCAATAATATTTCTAAAAAAAAAAACAATGTATATATCTTTTTTAAGAGGATTTATTTTTTTACTTTTTATTTTTTACAGTTCCATCTTTATTAAAAACAACAGTAGCAATAACAAAAGGCTCCCCACTTCCCCATTATTCCTTGTATCAATTCCTCTTGAATTTTCACTACTACCTGATGGTCTCTGGCCCTGCCCCATTTCTTTCTTTCTTTCTTTCTTTCTTTCTTTCTTTCTTTCTTTCTTTCTTTCTTTCTTTCTTTCTTTCTTTCTTTTTCTTTCTTCCTTCCTTCCTTCCTTCCTTCCTTCCTTCCTTCCTTCCTTCCTTCCTCCCTTTCTCCCTTTCTTCCTTTCCTTTTTCTTTTTTCTTTCTTTTTTTCTTTTCTTTCTTTCCTTTCTTTCTTTTCTTTCTTTTCTTTCTTTCTTTCTTCTTAATTTACATCCAAATTAGTTAGCATATAGTGCAACAATGATTTCAGGAGTAGATTCCTTAATGCCCCTTACCCATTTAACCCATCCCCCCTCCCACAACCCCTCTAGTAAACCTTTGTTCTCCATATGTATGAGTCTCTTAGGCTTTGTCCCACTCCCTGTTTTTATATTATTTTTGTTTCCCTTCCCTATGTTCATCTGTTTTGTCTCTTAAAGTCCTCATATGAGTGAAGTCATATGATATTTGTCTTTCTCTAATTTCACTTAGCATAATACCCTCCAGTTCCATCCACGTAGTTGCAAATGGCAAGATTTCATTCTTTTTGGTTGTCAAGTAATACTCCATTGTGTGCGTGTGTACCAAATCTTTATCCATTCATCCATCGATTGACATTTGGGCTCTTTCCATACTTTGGCTATTGTTGATAGTGCTGCTATAAACATTGGGCTGCATGTGTCCCTTTGAAACAGCACATCTGTATCCCTTGGATAAATGCCTAGTAGTGCAATTGCTGGGTCGTAGGGTAGTTCTATTTTTAATTTTTGAGGAACCTCCATATTGTTTTCCAGAGTGGCTGCACCAGCCTGCATTCCCAAAACATTGTATATATCTTAATTTAAAAATACTTTTATTGTTAAAAATGCTAATCATCATTTGAGCTTTCAGGGAATCATAATCTTTTTTTTTTTTTTTTGCTTCTGGAGGGTCTTGCCTCAATGTTGATGGCTGCTAAACTGGTCAAGGTGATGGTTGCTAAGATTGGGGTGGCTGTGGCTATTTTTAAAAATAAGCTGACAATGAAGTTTCAGCTTCATTGTTTGACTATTCCTTTCACAAGTGATTTCTCTGTAGCAGATGATGCCCTTTGATGGCATTTTACCCACAGGAGAACTTCTTTCAAAATTGAAGTCAATACTCTCAAACCATTCTCCTTCTTTATCAACTAGGTTAATGTAATATTCTAAATCATTTGTGATTTCAACAATATACACACCATCTTCACTAGTAGATTCTATTCCAAGAAACCACTTTCTTTGCTCATCCATAAGAAGCAACTCCTCATCCATTAATGTTTTATCCTGAGATTGCAGCAATTCAGTCATATCTTCAGGCTCCACTTCTAATTCTAGTTCTCTTGCTATTTCTACATCTGCAGTTATTTCCTTTACTGAAGTCTTGAACTCTTCATAGTCCTCCAGGAGAGTTGGTATCAACTTCTTCCAAACTCCTATTCATGTTGATATTCTGACCTCTTTCTCAGAATCATGAATGTTCTTAATTGTATCTACAATGATGAATCCTTTCCAGAAGTTTTTAAATTGCCTTTAGCAAGAGCCATCAGACGAATTACTATGTATGACAGCTACAGCCTTACACAATGTATTTCTTAAATAATAAGACTTAAAAGTGGAAATTACTCCTTGATCCCTGGGCTGCAGAATGGATGTTGTGTTAGCAATCAGGGAAACAATATTCATCTCCTTGCACATTTTCATCAGAACTCTTAGGTGACCAGGTGCTTTGTTAATGAACAGTAATGTCTTGAAAGAATTTTTTTTTCCTGAGCGGTAGGTCTCCACAGTGGGCTTAAAGATATTCAGTAAACTATATTGTAAACAGATGTGCTGTCATTCAGGCTTTGTTGTTCCATTTCTAGAACACAGGCACAGTAGATTTAGCATAATTCTTAAAGTCCCTGGGGCTTTCACAAGGGTAAATGAGCATTGGTTTCCACTTGAAGTCACAGCTGCATTAGCCCCTAACAAAAGAGTCAGCCTGTCCTCTGCAGGACAATGCCAGTCATTGACTTCTCTTCTCTAGCTATGAAAGTCCTAGATGTCACCTTCTGATAGAAGACTCTTTTATCTACATTGGAAATCTGTTGTTTTGTGTGGCCACCTTTATTTATTATCTTAGCTAGATCTTCTGGATAACTTGCTGCAGCTTCTATGTCAGCACCTGCTGCTTCATCTTACACTTTAATGCTTTGCAGGTGGCTCTGTTCCTTAACCTCCTGAATCAACCTCTTCTAGCTTCAAACTTTTCTTCTGCCACTTCCTCACCTCACTGTCTTCATAGAATTGAAGAGAGTAAAGGTCTTATTCTCGGTTAGGCTTTAGCTTACAAAACATTGTGGCTGGTTTATTCTTGTATCCAGAGCATTAAAATGTCCTCCACATCAGCAATAAGGTTGTTTCTGTTTCTCATCACTTTGTGGTTACTGCAGTGGCACTTTTAATTTCCTTCAAAAAAACTTTTCTTTGCACTTCCAGTTCAGCTAACTCTTTGGTGTGGGAGGCCTCACTTTTGGCCTATTTAAGGTTTTAACATGCCTTCCTTGGGGAGATTAATCATTTCTAGCTTTTGATTTAAAGTGAGAGACATATGACTTTTCCTTTCACTTAAACACTTAAAAGCCATTGTAGCATTATTAATTGGCCTAATTTTAATATTGTTGTGTTTCAGGGAATAGGAAGGCCTGAGAAGAAAGAAAGAGATGGGGGAATGGCTGGTCAGTAGGGCATTCAGAACACACACAATATTTATTAATTAAGTTCATTGTATTATATGAATGTGGATCATGGTGACCCAAAACAATTATAATAACATCAAAGACACTCTTCACAGATCACTATAACAAATAGAATAATCATAAGCATTTTGAAATACTGTGAGAATTACTAAAATGTGACACAAACATGAAGTGAGTAAATGCTTTTGGAAGGTAGCACTGGTAGACTTGCTCAATGCAGGGTTGCCACAAATCTTCAATCGATAAAAAATGCAACATTTGTGAAGTACAATAAAGTGAAACACAATGAAATAAGGTATGCCTACAAAATCACTCAAAAAATAGGTACAGAAGAAATTTCATCAACATAACAAAAATCACATATAGGGAGCCCACAGCTAACATCCTATTCAGTGTTTAAAAACTGAAAGCTGTCCCTCTGAAATAAAGAATAAGGGAATGTTACCCACTCTCAGTGCTTCTATTTAATATGGATTGGAAGTACAAACCAGAGCAATTAGGCAAGAAAAATAAATAAAAGTATTTAAATTGGATAGGAAGAAATAAAATTATTTAGAGATGGCATGCTATCATGTGTAAAATCCCTGAAAATTGCGCAAAACAACCCGTTAGAACTAATTCAACAAAATTGCAGGATACAAAATCATCTTGCAAAAATCTGCTGTTTTCATACATTACCAGTAAACAGTCTGTTTTACAATAGCATCACAAAAGAATAAAATATAGGGAAATTAATCAAGAGGTGAGAGATTTGTACTCTGAAAATTATAAAATATTGCTGAAAGTAATTTTAAAAAAATATTAAAAGAAAATGGAAAGACCCCACCATCCTGCTTTTATGTTCATACTACCTAAAGCCATTTACAGAGTCATGCGGTCTCCAGATCCCAATGGCACTTTTTTTGTGTGTGGAAATAGAGAAAGTCCTCCTAAAATTTATATGGGATATGAATCTCAAGGGAACTTGAATAGACAAAATAGTTCTGAATAAGAAAAGCAAAGCTGGAATTCTGGCACTTCCTGATTTCAAAACTTACTACAAACTACAGGAATCAATACAGTCTGTTATTACTGTAAAGACAGACACATAGACAAGTGGAGCAAACTATACAGCACAGAAATAGACCTTTACATATTCAGTCAAGTGATGTTTGATAAAGGTGCAAAATGGGGAATTGATAGTCTCTTCAAAAAAATGGTGCTGGTACCAATATTATACTATATGTTAACGAACTAGAATTTAAATAAAAATTTGAGTATTGAGGAGGGCACCTTTTGGGATGAGCACTGGGTGTTGTATGGAAACGAATTTGACAATAAATTTCATATATTGAAAAAAAGTTTGAAGGAAAAAAAGACAATAAAGTGCTGGTAAAATGATTCACATGCAAAAAAATGAAGTTTGACCTTACTTTATGCCATATACAAAAATTAACTCAGAATGATTGAAGACCTAAATGTAAGACCTCAAACTATAAACCTTTTAGAAGAAAACATAGGGAAAATCTTCATGATACTGGATTTTTCAATGATTTCTTGGATATGACACCAAATACCCAGGCAACAAAATCAAAGATTCGTAAGTGAGACTACGTCAAATTTTTAAATTTCTGTACAAGAAACAATCAATAGAGTGAAAATATTACCTACTGAATGAGAGAAAAAAATAGGAAAGTATATCTAATAAAGGGTTTATACTGAAAACATACAAACAATTTCTAAAACTCAATACCATAAAAGTAACTTGATTTAAAAAATGGGCAAAGAACTTGAATAGACATTTTCCAAAATAGATATACAAATGACTGGCAAGCACATGAAAAGATGCTCAACATCACTAATGACCAGGGAAATGCAATTCAATATTATACTGAAATGTCACCTCACAACTGTTAGGATGACACTATTTTAAAAAATAACTGATGTTGAGGATGTGGAGGAATATGGAACCCTTTACACTATTGATGGGAATGAGAAGTGATCCAGTCACTATGAAAAACTCCATAGAGTTTGCTGAAAAACTTAAAAAATAGCATTACCATATCATCTACCAAACCCACTTCTGGGTATATATCCAACAGAATTGAAAATAGGGTCATGATGACATATTTGAACAACGATGTTTGTTTATTGCAACATTACAGTAGCCAAAAGGTGGAAATTACCTAAATGTCCGTTACAGATGAATGGAAGAAAAGTGTGTGTGTGTGTGTGTGTGTGTGTGTGTGTGTGTGTGTAGGTTACACATGGTAATATCATTCGGCCTTAAAAAGGAAATTCTATCATACACTATAACATGGATGAACCCTGACATTATGTTAAGTTAAATAAGCCAGTCACAAAATGATAAAAATTGCATGATTATATCTATAGGTGGTACCTAAAATATTCAGACCCTTTAAAAATAGAATGGCTTTTCCAGAGATTGGAGGAAGGAGGAAAAGAGAGTTGTTGAATGGATAAGTGTTTCAATTTTGTAAGATGAAAAAATTCTAGGGATCTGTTGAACATATGTTAAATATACAGTATGGTAGTGTTAACTATATATAAGATTTATCATCTTATGTTTTGCCACAATAAAAATGGTACCCATAAAAAAAATATTTTGTCCTAACATGTATTGTCATCAAAATTATTAACTTAGAAGTTACAAAGAGTTTACACCTTCCTTTTAAGTTGAAAATGTAATTATACCCTTTTACTATCAATTTTTTTATATTTCTAGTAGAAATATGTCAAATGAATACAAATATCCAAATTGACATATGCATAAAAATTATTCCACAAGAATATTCAATTATTTAAAAATAATTATTAGACATGAACTACTTGCTATACACTTTAAAATTTGTAGATGTTTTATTTGATTTTCATCGTCAATCTCTGAGGTAGCATTGTTTTTTTCCCCAACTTTTTACTTAAATTCCAGTTAGTTAACATATAGTATACTATTGATTTCAGCAGTAGAATTTAGTGATTCATCACTTACATATAACACCCAGTGCTTATCCCAGTCATTGCTCTCCTTAATGCCCTTCACCCATTTAGCCCACCCCCTCAAACCACCTCCCCTCCAGCAACCCTCGGTTTGTTCTCCATGGTTAAGAGTCTCCTGTGGTTTGCCTCCCTCTCTGTTTTTATCTTTATTTTTCCTTCCCTTCCCCTAGTTTCATCTGTTTTGTTTCTTAAGTTCCACATATGAATGAAATCCTATGGTATTTGTCTTTCTCTGACTGAATTATTTTGCGTAGTATAATACACTCTACTTCCATCCATATTGTGGCAAATGGCAAGATTTCATTCTTTTTGATGGCTGAGTAATATTCCATTATATATAATATATATTGTATGTATATAATATATATAATGTATATACCATTTTATATATGCCATATATATACCAATATATATATATACCAATATATATATATATACCAATATATATACACCAATATATATACACCAATATATATACATACCAATATATATACATACCAATATATATATACATACCAATATATATACATACCAATATATATACATACCAATATATATACATACCAATATATATATACCAATATATATATATACCAATATATATATATATCTATATATATATACCAATATATATATATATTTATATATATATACCAATATATATATACCAATATATATATACCAATATATATATATATACCATTTTATATATGCCATATGCCATATATATACCATTTTATACATACCATACACATGCACACACAAATATACATACACCACGTCTTTATCCATTCATCAATTGGTGGACATTTAGACTTATTCCATAATTTGGCTATTGCTTACAGTGCTGCTATTATTGGGGCTCATGTGCCCCTTCAAATCAGTACTTTTATATCCTTTGGATAAATACCTAGCAGTGCAATTGCTAGGTCACAGGGTAGTCCTATTTTTAATTTTTTGAGGAATCTCCATACTGTTTTCCAGAGTGGTTGCACCAGTTTGCATTCTCATCAAAAGTATAAGAGAGTTCCCCTTTCTTTGCATCCTCGCCAACTTGTGTTTCCTGAGTTGTTATTTTAGCCATTCTGACAGGTGTGAGATGGTATCTCATTGTGTTTCTGATTTGTATTTCCTTGATGATGATTGATGTTGAGCATTTTTTCATGTGTCTGTTAGCCATTTGTATATCTATTTTGAAGAAGGGTCTGTTCGTATCTTCTGCCCATTTCTTAATGGGATTATTCATTTTTTGGGTGTTGAGTTTCATAAGTTCTTTATAGATTTTGGATACTAGCCCCTTATCCAATATGTTATTTGCAAATATATTCTCCCATTCTGTAGTTTACCTTTTAGTTTTGTTGATTGCTTCCTTCACTGTGCAGAAGATTTTTATCTTGAAGTCTCAATAGTTCATTTTTGCTATTGTTTCTCTTGCCTCCAGAGATGTGTCCAGTAAATAAGTTTGTCTGGCTGAGGTCAAAGAGGTTGCTGCCTGTGTTCTCCTCTAGGATTTGATGGTTTCCTGTCTCACATTTAGGTTGTTCATCCATTTTGAATTTATTTTTGTGTATGGTGTAAGAAAGTGGTTCTGTTTCATTCTTCTACATGGGATATTCTTTCCTGCTTTGTTGATTAGTTGATTATCTAGCTGTGCATCCATTTCTGGGTTCTCTATGCTGTTCCGTTGATCTATGTGTCTGTTTCTATGCCAGTACCATACTGTCTTGATGATGACAGCTTTGTAATACAGCTTGAAGTCTGGAATTGTGATGCCTCCCACTTTACCTTTCTCTTTCAATATTCCTTTGACTATTCAGGGTCTTTTCTGGTTCCACACAAATTTTAGAATTGTTTGTTCTAGCTCTGTAAGAAATGCTGGTGGTATTTTGATAGGCATTGCATTAAATGTGTAGATTACTTTGGGTAGTACAGATATTTTAACAATATTTGTTCTTCCAATCCATGAGCATGGAATGTTTTTCCATTTTTTTGTGTCTTCTTCAATTTCTTTCATAAATATTTCTGTAGTTTTCAGATTATAGATCTTTTACCTCTTTTGTTAGGTTTATTCCTAGGTATCTTATGGTTTTTGGTGCAATTGTAAATGGGATCCATACCCTGATATTTCATTCGGCTGCTTTATTATTGATATATAGAAATGGAACAGATTCCTGTACAACAATTTTATATCCTGCAACTTTGCTGTATTTATGTACCAATTCTAGCAATTTTTTGGTGGAATGTTTCAGGTTTTCCATAGTGTATCATGTTGTCCACAAAGAGTGAAAATTTGACTTCTTCCTTCCAATTTGGATGCCTTTATTTCTTTTTGTTGTCTGATTGCTGAGGCTAGGACTTCAAGTACTATGTTGAACAACAGCAGTGAGAGCAGACATCCTTGTTGTGTTCCTGAACTTAGAAGAAAAGCTCTCAGTTTTTCCCCATTAAGGATATTAGCTGAGGGTCTTTCATAAATGGTCTTTGTGATGTTGAGGTATGTTCTTTCTCTCCCTACTTTATTGAGAGTTTTAATGAAGAAAAGATGCTGTCTTTTGTCAAGTTCTTCTTCTGCATCTATTGAGAAGATCATATGGTTCTTATCCTTTTTTTAATTAATGTGTATCATGTGATTGATTTGTGGATATTGAACCACACTTGCAGTTCAGGAATAAGCTCCACTTGATTGTGGTGAATAATTCTTTTAACGTACTTTTGAGTTTGATTTGCTACTATCTGGTTGAGAATTTTTGCATCCATGTTCATCAGGGGTATTGGTCTGTAATTCTCCTTTTAAGTGGGGTCTTTGTCTAGTTTTGGAATCAAGGCAATGTTAGCCTCATATAATGAGTTTGGAAGTTTTCCTTCCCTTTCTATATTTTTGAACAGTTTGAGGAGAGTTATTATTAACTCTGTGCGGCTCACAGTCCATCCTGCCCTAGTAAAGATGCCCCTGCAGGGAGCAGGGTTTTGGGATTTTGTGTGATGAGCGGCAGCCTCCACTTGGAGTGCTATGTTCCTCGCTGAAGTCCGACCTGGCTGGTGCCTAGGGGGAAAATGGCATCACGCCACTTTCTTATCCCTGAAGATGGGAGCTTGCACCTGCCACTGTTCAGGAAGCCCTCATAGAAGAGCAAACAATCTCCCCACTTGTGTCCCAGGCTTCTGTCAGGTCCCTGCCCTCACCATATCTGTGCCCAGGCCATTGGCATGCCCAGTCCCATAGTTCTTCTATGTTTTATCTCTGGCATCTGGCTGGGATTCAAAACTCCAAATCCTAAAGACTCACATGGCGTGGACCCACTCCCCGCCTCTGGAGGAGAGCCTCGCAGCACTGTGACCGGTGCCATTTTTTTTTTCCCCAGAAAAGCAATTGCACAGCTGCACAAGTTGATTGGAATTTATGGTGAAGCACAGTGAAAAGCAGCAACCAGGTTATCTGCTGTCTGTGTATGCTTCTCTCCCTTGCAGGTGAACAGCCTCTCGATGATGCCTGCTGTGTCTTTTGTACTTGGAAAGGCAATATACCCCCTTCCAAACATACTCCAGGAAGGGGAACATTCTTTTCCAGTGTGCCCCAGGGGATCCCTACAGCATGCTGTCCATTCCCAGCCCACCACCCTCCTCCCCGGAAGCACAACTATGCCCACCCAGCTCAACTCTGGGGAATGATGCGGACTTCTAAAACCTCAGAGTTTGAGCTCCACTGCTTGTAAAAACTTGTGACAGTTCCTTTAAGTCTCCAGTCAGTGGTTTTGAGGAAGTATTTTTCTTGCACAAACCCAATGTGCTGCTCTCTCTTTCCCTCTCTTTCCTAATTCCTCAAAATTGTTCACCCCTCCTCTGTGGCACTGTGGCTTTTCTCTCCCCCAATTCACAGCTCCACAACTCATACCTGCCATGTACTCTCCCTCTAATAGTGCAGATTGTCCTCTTAATCCTCAGATCGATTTCCTAGGTATTTGAAATGATTTCAATGTTACTCTGTGTCTGAGGGACAAGGCAAGCCCACAGTCCCCCTACTACTCTGCCATCTTAACTTCCTCTAATTATGTCATTTTAGAAACAGGTTTCTGACCTAGATTTTGGTTATAGTTAATGGAATTTTAAGGAGGCATGCATTCCAATTCTTCTTGTGAGATAGACCATAGATCGTAAATCTGTACATATCAAATCAACTTCTGTTTTGTTGTGTTACTGCCTTACATAAAGCCGGGTAACATACTTGCCTTAAGTTTGTATGTCTGGTTAAAGTGTTCTTAAAAATGTGGTTAACATATAGACATACAGGAAGCTGATTTTGAGAGGCAATTTGGGGCTCTCCCAATGGTTAGGGGGTCATTATAGAGATGGGGACTTGTGATTTGTGAAGAGTGACTCAGTAGATAGCCGCAGTGAATAGCAGCAGTCTTTATTTAAACTTGGTTAATAATTTTCTTGAGCAATGCTGGGAAGATAGTTATTTCCTCGAATTGTTTCAAATACATGATTCACAAAAGAAAGTGTAACTCTTTTCTTCTCAATTTTTTTTTATGGTTGAAATCTCTTCTTTGAGAGATGCTAACATGTATTCTCTCCTTCAACTAAGACAAAGGGGAAAAATTCAAGTAAAAGAAATCTTCAAATCTTACAGGACTTGTGAGATAAGTTGTCTTTGACTTGAGCCACAGGTAATAATAATAGTGCTCTTGGTTTCTTTGTCTTGTCTGTGGTTTATTCTTTTAGTCAAGGCAGAGCACTGGAGTAAGTCAGAAGAGGAAATTGAAAAGGGAGAAATGGAATGTATATGACTAAACTGGTTTTGAGTAGATACTATTCTAGACTTTATCCTCGTCCTATTTATTGAAAAATGCAATCTATCAGAAAGCAAGAATTTTAGTACTCGTTCTGTCATGAAATGCTACATTAACTAGGTATTTTTTCTGAGTTGAATTTCATAATCTCATATCCTAATGTCAATGCCATTCAGTTTGTAGGTTCATTAAAACTACTATAGTTAATTCAAAGTATCTTATTTAATTATTTTGAATATGTTATAGCCTTAGAATATATCTTTTTATAAGGCTCCAAGGCTGATATATCACTGTTTGTCAAATTTATCACTTGTTTTCATAGTCCCATGAGGACTGGGGCTATAACTGGTTGGTTTGTAGTTATCTCCCCAAAGGTAGCATGGTACTTGGAATATAGCTTATGTTCAATGATATTTTAAAAAATAAATATGGGGTGCCTGGGTGGCTCAGTCAGTTGAGTGTCCGACTTCGGCTCAGGTCATGATCTCACAGTCCGTGAGTTCGAGCCCCACGTCGGGCTCTGTGCTGACAGCTCAGAGCCTGGAGCCTGCTTTGGATTCTGTCTCCCTCTCTCTCTGCCCCTCCCCACCTCATGCTCTGTCTGTCTCTCTCTCAGAAATAAACATTAAAAAATTTAAAAAAAATAAATAAATACATGAATGAATCATAGGTGAATCAGGAAAATAGTTCTTTCCACTCTGCTTAAGGCTTGTAGATAAGGAATATAAATCTAACAAACCCTATGAGAAGCTGGTAACCCAACAGTAACTTAAATTTCAAAAGTTTGTAGCAAAATATTTTTGAATGAGCATGAGTCCATTGTTTTTTCACTTATAAAATGAAGATGTAGAAAAGCTAATTTAAATGAAAGCTCAAGATCGGAGGGTGGCTGCTGAAGGCTACTACAGAGAACTGATTGTGGAATGCTAGAAACTTATTACAAAGTGAAAGACATTTAGATAACCATTCGAACTGGATATGCACTGCTGACTAGCAGAAGTAAAAAAAAAAAATGTTTACTATCGCTAGTTTCTTCTAAGTTTGATCTGTATCAACTCTAGTTCCTTACTACCAAAAAGGCATGATGATCGTAGATAGAAGTAGTATCAACTTACTAGATTTTTTTTATCATGATACCTCAATTTGGCAAGCTTAAGTGGTTCTGGAAGACCAAGCATAGATTCCTTGTTAGTTTAACCAAATCCAATTTAAATTATTTGTTGTCTGTAGGAATCTTCAAGACAGAAAGCTGATGTCATCATATAGGGCCAACATTGCCCAATAAGAAAATAGAGTTCCTCAGCTGTTGACAGTTCAACCAGAAGGTGCCATGTGAAAGATACAAAGAACTCTTAGAAACCCAGTGCCTGCCCTGATAAAGTTTAGAATGTAGTGATATGATAAGGTTATGTGCATAGAAATGTAAGAGTAAGGTGAAGGGATGAGCCTCAGACTAAGGTAGCAGATAACCTTGTATTGATTGTACTGAAGTCAAAAGTCTGGGTTCCAAGCAATTTGGAAAGGTTTTAGAAAGAAGGAATAGCTGGTGGTATTCCACTAAATGCAGGTAATTTATGTCTTTAACTGGAGAAGCCTTTGTGTAAAAAAAATTCTCCATCCTTTCTCCAACCTTTCCTCTGCCAGTCAATAAACCAAACCACACCCAAATCCTACTACATGTAGTACCTTGGAAAAAACCTTAAAAACTAAATATATACCTGTGAGAATATTTTTATATTCATGATCTAGAAAACAAAACAGTGATAAAAATTGCCCATGGTTTGGTTTCTTGGCTAAAATTTACTACTTTTCCCCCAAATTTATGTACACTATTGCATATTGTAGCCTGCCTTCTGCCAGTGTATGACTTAATATGTGATCTTATGCTTTGGGATTCTTCATTAGAATTTTTATCATAATCATGTTTGTGAAGTTCCCACTGATTAACAGAATTGAACTACCTCGATTTTACCAAGTTAAAATAATTTTTATATATATCATTTTTATAGAAAAATATTTTATATCAAATATGCTGAAAAATAGAAAAAGAAAAGGATCAAAATCTTACTTAATCCTCTAATTACTTTAGGTACTTTAGGTACTAAAGGTACTTTACCTTTATGGAATGGGAACTTGATTCAGTTACTAATAAATTAATGTTAATAATTGATTGAAGAACAATTATAGTAAGTAGGATGGGGTAATATGAATTAATAAATATATATCAAATCCTACTGCCCTAAAGCCTAAATTTGTCAAGAAACTAGGACCTCTGTTGAGCTATTATAACTGAGCTGTTTAGAGTTAGAATACAGTCCGGGGATAGAACAAACAGAATTATCTATATAAGGATCATATAGGTATCAGGACTATAGGGGAGAGCAATATTCAACAAGAGACCAGGGTCAGGAAGGGAGGAAAAAGCCATAGGTCAAAGCCACAGTGTGGAAGAAGGAACTGGTGCCTACAAGGAAGGATTTACCAGCTGATGACACTTTCTGGTTTCTTCTTTTCTAATCTAGTTGTCTCATAGATGATTCTGATGTCCAGGCATCTTTCAAGGGTATGTTTTGAGTTTTGGTTAGTATTTTAAAAGTCCATTTCCAAGGAACAACGTTGAGTAAATCCTGAATGTTTAGTATACTATTATGTATGGGGTAAAAAATAAGTGACAGTGAAGGAAAGATGAGCCTTTTGGTAGCCCATATTTAGTACCTTCATTAGGGTTAGAAAAAAGAGCCTCTTCTACCTAGACTGGTGAGCAGAATGTATAAGTTTTCCAAAGAAACAGGACCATAGATATATCTATATATCTATATCTATATATCTATATCTATATCTGTATCTATATCTATATAGATATCTATATATCTATGTCTATATCTGTATCTATATAGATAGATACATACATATCTACATATATGTAGATGCATAGATACTTTTTTTCTTTTTTTTTTCCAGTGGGAATTTATTTATTTATTTTTTAATTTATTTCTTTTTTCTTTTTTTTTCAATATATGAAATTTATTGTCAAATTGGTTTCCATGCAACACCCAGTGCTCATCCCAAAAGGTGCCCTCCTCAATACCCATCACCCACCCTCCCCTCCCTCCCACCCCCCATCAACCCTCAGTTCTCAGTTTTTAAGAGTCTCTTAGATTCATAGATACTTTAAGGCACTAGCTTATACCAATGTAAAGGCATGGTGAGCTCCAAATCTGATGTGGCAGGTTGGTGAGCTGGAAACTTGGGGAACAATTGCAGTTCAAGTCCAAAGGCAGTTTGCTGGCAGAATTTCTTCCTTTGGTGGGGAGGGGGGGGAGGGGGTGTGTGGTGGTTAGTCTTTGTTCTATTTAAATGTCAACTGATGACATGAGGCCCATCAACATTATGAAGGGTAATCTGCTTTACTCAAAATCCATTGATTTAAATGTTAATCTCCTCCAAAAAACACCTTCCCAGAAACATCCAGAATAATGTTTGACTGAATATTTGGGCACCATGGCTCAGCCAACTTGATGCGTAAAATGAACCGTCGGGACATAGGCTGGATTTCAGCTCACCTTCACCCTCTTTGTCCGGCATGCTTGTGCAGAGCCAAACGGCACAACTCCTCACTGTGGGCTGTTTTTTGGTAGCACCCTGTCAGGCCATATGCCAGTACCTGTGGGGACCACAGCCAAATCATTTTGTAACTAGTAGACTGATCAATGGCCAGAAGGTTTCACAGCTGTTTGTGACCAACGGCTCCTTCCAGAGAGGAGAAGCTGGACTTTGATAAATGTGACGAGTTCACACAAGCAGAACAGACTGTGGTTGGTCACAGGGTGCTGATAATGCTGGATTTTCATTTTGGCTCTGCCGCTGATTTGCTGTGGGGTGTTGAGCAAATCACTTTACTTCTCTGGGTCTGGGTTTTCGTACTTGAAAACTACAGATTTATACATGTTTCTTCCATCTCTGACATGACGCATCAAACGTATTGGCCTCGACAGAGTCACTTGTTGTCCTCAAGTGACACTGGTAATGATTAGGAAATGATTCTTTTATTGAAATTAGATATAAGCAAAAGCTCTTTCTTGTTTTCTAAACCATGTGACGCTCTTCTTGATTTAAAGGAGAATTTATGAATGAGACTATCAGCAATTAATGTGAAAAACTTGGTGGAAATATCTGTCTTCAGGTGAAGAAATAATTTCATACAGTAATTTTATCAAATGTAAAAAAAATGAATAAGGCCCAGCTTCTGCCTATGATAAAAATTGCAATACATACCCCCTTTCCTAGTTAGGTCAGAATCAACTAAGTTTTAAGATTCAGCTCTTGAAATTCAAAGGAATTATGAAATAATACTTTGCACTTTTAATATACTATTCATTTAAAGTCACTTCAGAACACAAATAGTAATCAGGAAGAGCGATGTTACTTTCTCTTTCCTCAACTGTAGTTCTTTTTTGGAAACCTTATTGCGCATCGGGATTCTCCTTGGTCCATTGATACTTTCTGATGGATCCTATTACATTTTCTTCTCAAGTTGCTTAAAATGTTTCACAGAAAATGACTACTCATACTCCTGATAATTCAGTTGAGATCAGTAAAACAAGTATAGCCTTTTATGCAACCTCACCTTACCAGAATATAGCATACCATACACAATGTGAATAATTGTGTGGAAAATACTTGGAGCTTTAAAGCTTTGTCCTATATTTTAAAGAACTTTATGATGAGTTTGTCGTGGAATTTCAGAAAAATTAAATCCAAAAGGACTTCCTAAGATAAGACCTTCAAGGGCATATATGTTTTCACACATTTACAGAAATGTTAACACCCAAATGTGTGCTGTGCTTTTAGCACTGGACTTCGGAAGGTGATATACTGATTTCCATAGAGTTGCTACTGCTCAGAGCATTTTTGGAACTCTATTCATGGAATTGACCTTAGAGCTAGTTTATGAAGCACACAAGGAAATTAGTTTTATTACTTTATTGTCACACCTCATATATTTCCGTTCTCACGTTCCTCACAGTTGGGTATCTTCCCTATCTCAGACAGATTTTGCATTTTTCCCTATTTCATACTGTCCTTGCAAATACATCTCCCAAAAAAATGAATGTTTGCTGTAGATCTATTCACAGCTTTATGCAAGTAGATGAAATATGGTGCAAACTTAAATACAAAATATGGTACATTACCTGGCAGTCTATTATACAAAATATCTTCCCTAATTGAGGTGTAAAGAAAATGTCATTTTCCTAAGTTTAAAGCCCACAGAAGAATTTGAGTGTTAACATCGTTTTAACTTGTTGGCTTGGATGTCCCCTCTTAAGAAAATCTGGTTTTCTCTAAAACACTAACAGAACAAAGGATTAAAATCTAATCGTTAATTCAAAGTGTCATTGGAAAGTATACATTTGAATATAAGCACTGTTAAAATGTAGAAATAAAAATTTTAATTATGTGAATAAGTGAAGAAATATGGGTGGGCTTGATCCGTAGTAGTAAGTTTTCTTATTCTAACTTCGATTTTCCTAGAGTCTTTCAAAAATCTCAGTTGGTTTACAAAGAAGAAAAATCATCAGGAGAGGGAAATGCCAACTGTTTTAGTTTACACATATCCAGGCTGTGTGTTTCCCTGTCTTTGGTTCATTGAGGCAATATCACAGCATGGCCTCTGGATAAAACAAGCAAAAGATAACACAGAATACACCAAACTAGAGTAGGTCAATTAAAAAAACTTATTAACAAGCAATTAAAGCTCAGTAGTTTTTTCTTTGTGTGAGTTTGTGTACAGTAGTCAGTGGAGAGTTTAGCATGTTGGACCCATTCTTTCCCCAGGTGTCATTTACTGGAAATGCCTGAGGAACCTTGGAGAAGAATCAGAAGCAACTGAATGGTTATAAATTTGCCCCGTGTTACAAATGAATGGATTTTCTCACTGAAAGGCATCCTAATTTTATAGTTACTTCAGAGAAAAAAAATCTTGATCAATGCACCAAACCATAAAGCAATGGCTAGGAAAATGGCGCATCAAAGGCAGGACCCATTGTGGAAGTGAACTAAGGCGAAAGCCTTATTAATAATGGGCCAATCCTATGGTGAGCCTGGGTGGGCAAACTGCTATCTGGAAGTAGACTGTTCACTCATGTGGAGTGAATTAACACTTCCTGGGCACTAGGGTACTATTAGGTGCATTGAAACAACTGATTTTGTATGGACATCCTGGTGCCCTTGCACACCCGGCATCTCTATAGGATCAGGCATAATGAAATTATATGGTACCAAGAAGCCAGCCCTTACAAATTTTAGGCAGTAGCCCAGTAGTAGGGACTCATGGTAGTTAAATCAGCTGGGAAAGCAAAGAACCAGGGAAGAAGTTGACACCTAACAAAGACAACCCTTACACATTTTGCTTCTCATCATTGGCTACTTAAAAAAGGAAAGAAAGAAACAAACAGCAAGATGACAAGCAACAAAGCTTCATAAAAATAGAGGATCATAGTCTTAAAACAAATCCTGACCCACTGCCCATCTACAAATTAAGCAGAATGTGCTCTAACAAAGCTGATTGTATTTGAAAATAGATTATTTAGACTATGTATCTATTTTTTCGTAGTAGGAGTCATGTAACAATAGGTTTAATTAGTTCTGAAAGAAGTGCTTTAATTGGTGGTTTGTATATTTGGATAATATTGGGACCCTTTGTGATTAATACTCTTTTTTTAAAGTAGAGTTTAAAACTCACTGAGCTGTTAATTCGAAAGACTTTCTGAGATGTTCTAACTGGGAGTGAACCAAGATTCATCTGGAGTCCTGCTTATAAAACTGGATGTATTTGAGCTTTAGGATTAATTATAGAGCAGCATACAAACACATGTAATTTTACCCAGCAATTACATGGCCCAACAAAAGTAAGAATGCTCTTTTGAATCTAAGAAAATTATACCGACATTATTTTGCTTTCTAATCTGAGAGGCCTTTGCCTATCTAATTCTGTGGTTTTATATATGACTTTCTATGAACATGAAGCTTATTTCTCAAACTAAAGCAGTATCCAAATTTGTCTTATCGTTAAGTGATTCCTTTTTGAACAAGGAAAACGTATTCATTTATTCTGCTCATCCTTGAAGTATAGTGGAAGCCAAACTGTTATAAAATTATGTTGGCTGAAATACAAAATGAACATGTCAGGTTCTTTAAAGCTGGGATATGTTAGGAGTAATCATCTTGATTTTGTGCTAAGCACTAGTCATGCTAATTTCTGCCATCAACAAATTTGATTAAATTCAAAGAGGGTAAACATTTTTTTCCTAACTTGCAACATTCCTAATGTTTAGAAACAGAAAATTTGTCAACCAGAAATGGGCTTTCCTAATGTGAAATTGAAACTGTATCTTTAAAAAAACCCAAAATGAAACCGGATGTATTTTCTCACATTTCCTTTTATTTCCAGGCAGAGAGAGCATCATGTTGGTCATGTACTTTTTACTTTGACTTTTTTGTTCAGATAAGATAGCTAGCCTACTTACACCCAGGAATAATTTCATCCCTCCCATCTAAATCACTTTAGAATCTAAGACCAGTGCCAAAACAGCTGGTCTGGAAAGTTAAAATAAAATCAGTTTAGATGCTTATTAAATATGAATACATTGACCACATATTTGGTATTATTTCTGAAAATTGATATTATATTTGCAACATTTCAATAGCACATTTTTCCTTATGCTCTGTTCAAACCCAAAAATACATGTTACTCAATTAGTGTTCATTTAGAAAGCAGTACACTGAGGACCTGTATCTGGGATATCTCGACATGTGCCTTTATTCAAAAAGCTGCCATGAGAGGTTCACCGAGGTGCTCTTGAACACTGGATATGGAAGGCAGCCTCTGGAATTAAATTATTTGGGACTCGCAGAGACTTGCTGTCACCCTGTAGTAGACATAGAGAAGAAATCTACCAGCTAAGTGTTCTCAAATGATTCCCATAGATAATTTAATTTCGATTTTCGCATCTATCAGTGACTTCCTCTGTTGACATTTATCAAAATGCAAAAAAGCCAAAATTTAAAGTTACAACTGGGGAAGAGATGCAAATTATATTTAAAAATCCATCTTAGAAAATTAATATTGAGGTAATTTTCTAGTTACGTTTTAGAAATAGTAGTTTATCATTTTAGAATCAACACCAAAACAGACGCCACCATCTCATAAAATAAACATGCAGTGAAAGGGTAACACTCACATTAGCCACAAACTGAGTCTGTAGCCAATACAGTATGATGAGAAGGAATTCTCAGTATGGTGTGATGTGCGATCGAAGCCATTAGCCATATGGTGCAGTGTGAAGAGGGCCTCTGTGACTGAATAACAGTTGTATGTTATATGGTTTATTAAATAATTATGCAATGGCAAGCAATGCTTTTAAAATTATTGGCTGTTTTAAAATATTTTGGTTAATCTCGCTGCATTTACCAGGTTGAAGGATGCATGTTCCATCAGGTCTTTGTGCTTCATATCTGCTTTGTGTATAGAATGGAAATCGGCTGCCATATTGAAGATTTAGGGCACATTTCGTGTATCATACTGTGTATCATCAAGGTATGCCACAGGGCATTTAGAAATATAGGGGCACATTCCTTTTAGAGTTGCCTTTCCACCTGCCACCTGTCAGTGCAGACACTGTATGTGGGATAGAGAATGTGCTATTTTTATGTAATTTCCTCCGAATGCGACAGGGAAACATTAAAACATCCAAATGAAAAGCAAAACATTCAATAACATATCTGGATATTTTGCTAGGCAATGCTGTGCCAGCCCCTATTTGGATACTTAAAAAAAAAAAACCCCGGAAAACTACACATACTACCCTGACTCCTTTCTATTTAGAGTAATTTTTCCTCTAAGTAAATGTGTATTGTATTTATTTATTTACCTCTAACCTACATAGTTTTGTCGGCTGACTTAGACTTTCTCAACCAGTCCGACTACTCTGGCCTGGACTAGTCACTCAGATATGGTATGCGGGTTCTTCAGCAAGGTGGGATTACCAGATGACCAGCAGCAATGTCCTGGTGAAAGCAGTGAAAATGCTGTGGTTGTGCTATGCCCACCATGGGACCACGGGACGGCTGCCTCTGCCACTGTTAGAGGAAATGCATTGGAACATCATGCTTTTGCTTGCGGAAGCCTACTCTCAGCGAAAGGAATCATAGTGTCTTTAGAGACCGAGTGTATGCTTTCGTGCACGATTATTCTGAACACACGGAGAATTTTGAAAATTTGGAGTTTGTAAATGGGGGTTGTGTAAGACAGTGAAAAATAAAGCTAATCAAAATATAATAGTGACATTGCAATAATAGCCACGGAGCTCATGGCAAAGTTAGGATACTATTCCTCCACCTCTGTACATAAAAGTTGAAATAGCATTATTATATTCTGAAGATCTCTTTTATAAAAGAACTGATTTTATTATTTTTGATAGGTAATCGTGTATATCTACCTCATTATGGTAAGGTCTCCTTCTTATTTCAAGAGGAAAAAGAAAAGGAAATAAAGATTAGTCATGAGGGCTGTTTCTCAACATTTCAGTCTCCTCCTGTCAGATACAGGATTGTGTTTCCTTACAGCCTTGATGTTCATCATGGCCATCAGACTTCTGTGTTCAATAAAACTTGGGGCAGAAGTCTTTACTAACCAATGTGCAAATCACTATGGTGTCTTCCTACTAACCCAGTGACCAGGCATGTTCCAGATGTTAGAAGCTACTTGAATCTCAGTCCCTGAGTGAGAAAAACATGAAACAGAGGCTCTGGAGGACATTCCAGCCCTCAAAGGGCACACAGCGTAAGTGAGGAATGAATTCATGTTGTTTTAAGCCACTGAGATTTAAAAAAAAAATTTTAAATGGTTGCTTATTTTTGTGAGAGAGAGCGTGAGTGGGGGGGTAGGCAGAGAGAGAGGGACACACAGAATCCGAAGCAGGCTTCAGGTTCTGAGCTGTGAGCACAGAACCCAATGCGGGGCTTGGACTCACGAACCTCAAGGTCATGACCTGAGCTGAAGTCTGACTGCCATCTAACCAACCGAGCCACCCAGGCGTCCCAAGCCACCAAGATTCTTAAGGTTGTTTTCTACTGACCAACAACAACAACAAAAAATAGATCATAATATTGGTGATTTCACAGATATTAGTACTTAGGATAAGGTTAACAAGAAACAGTACTTAAAGTCATTTTAATTAGTAACATTAGACAAATGAGAGTAGTCAGAGCCCCCTGCCCCATTTGTGAGACTGGTGTGCCATGATGGGTTTACCAGTGACCACACCAGCTCACTGGGAGCCTGGGTGCAGTTGGGACATTGGTAATTTTCTCTTCCTTTACTTCTGCTCGTGAGCAGCGTGGCGAGAGAAATCAGGAGAATTGAATGGATATTATTCTTCTATGGCAAAATAAAGTTTGAGAAGCACTGATGTAGGTAATACGTGGTGTAGCAAAAACCATGCAGATGGTTTGGATGAAGAATAAAATTTTTGGACATACTGATAAAATGTTTGAGGAGAAAGTAAAGTAATATTTAGTACTTCCTATCTATAAACTGATAAAATTTACCAAATAATTGCCAGTTCTCCCCCTTGACTAGATTTGTGTACACATAATCCACCTGTTAATCTAGGCAGCCAACCGATCAAGTTTTTGACTACCTGTAACTGTATGTTACAGAGACTGTTTAAATGGGAAGGATAAAATCATGAACAGTTTCTTCATCCTTCCATTTTCCATGGGAAAAGAAGATAATTACAAGATATAAGTGATATGACAAGTAAATACTGTGTTCTCGTTAAAAAAAAATTTTTTTAAAAGGGGCGCCTGGGTGGCTCAGTCGGTTAAGTGGCCGACTTCGGCTCAGGTCATGATCTCGCGGTCCGTGAGTTCGAGCCCCGCGTTGGGCTCTGTGCCGACAGCTCAGAGCCTGGAGCCTGTTTCAGATTCTGTGTCTCCCTCTCTCTGATCCTCCCCCGTTCATGCTCTGTCTCTCTCTGTCTCAAAAATAAATAAACGTTAAAAAAAATACTGTGTTCTGAGCATTGTCCTGGGTATTTAATTTTATTTAACTATAAAAGGAACCAAAGGGGGTTGATAATAATACCTTCACAAGATACAGGTAGGGATACTGATTCTAAACTTAAAATAATTTTTCCAAGTCCTATAAAAATATTGAAAAGATATGAACTCAGTAGAGAACAACATGTGCACATACATAAAGACTACCTTTGTTTATACAGTTATCAAAGGTTTCCTGCCAAGATGGTGTGTCCTTTGCTTATCACAAGGCGGTAGGCATAATGTTGGGTTTTGATCCATCATTAGGATTCTCTGAGTTTGAGATCATACTCAGGTCCCCTTCCAAATAGTAAAATTTTCTACCCAGGAGGTGTACACACCCATGTGTGCGCGCTCTCTCTCTCTCTCTCTCTCTCTCTGTCTCTCATACACACAAACACACACAGACACACATAGACACACATACACATCCAGAAGGAAACACAGTGTTCTAATGTATTTTTTCTTTGTTTTGGATGGAGTTGAGCTGAATAAAGGAGACTGGAATTTGGATTGGTAGTTAAAAGGAAGTTTAGCCTTGTGTGAAATGATTTGTTTTTCAATACTACAGAGATACTGTGTACTTAAAATTCATTATAAAAAAGTCATGCTCATTTTTCTAGACACCTTTATTTAGATGTGAAGCTTGATACAACACTTTTTCAGACAGTCATTTTGCTTCACAGAATCCTTGATGTTGGCCTGCTTCACAACAGCTTTCTTCTGCCTTGTATCATGTACATTGGTCCTTTCTTCATTTGTAAAATGAAAGAAGGGGTCACCCAGGTGACAAGTTTTTGTGGTTCTAATGTTGTATGGTTTCTTTAGCTTTTGGAACTAGTGGGGTTGCTGACTGGTCTGATTCTCCTCGCGCTTTCAGGGTATATATACACCAAAAAATGATTTTTTTAGTTAATTTCAAGATCACATAGCTAGTGACAAAATCACAAGCAGAATCTTGTTCTTTGACTCTCTCTTTCAGAGGTGTCCTTTGTAATGCCTTCGACGATATCTCGTTCACCAAGGTACTTGGAAAACGCTGAGGTTTATTTCTAGTATATGATCTATTGTTCCAAATGATTTGGATTTACTGGTATCTGGAATAATATATGGCACTAAACGTTTGTATTTATTACCAGATTATATGTAGTACTCGATTCCCTACTTTTCTCTCAGTCTGGTAGTTCTGTACATGCATGCGTGTGTGTATGCTGAATGACTGAAAAATACTGGATAACAGGTGTCTGTGATTTCTTCTCTCCCACCATAAAGAAATAGCTGTGTTGATATGCTGTTTTAAGATGTTTCTCACCATGTATCTCTCATTTTGATGAATAAATAATAATGGAAGATAAAGGAGGGAAGGATAGAGTTGGGGAAGAGGGGAAGTGTTGAGGAGACATTCTGGGATAATGAATTTAAGATCTGTGTACATTGCGTCTATATTCTTACAATTCCTAAGAGTAATTCTGGATATGAGGACCAAGGATACTATTTGGTGTAACACACAGGGAAGGTGTCTTAATTGCATAAATACATGCTATATTCAATACAGAAATGAAAATTGAGGCAAGAGGCAGAAATTGATGATAAGTTCTGTACAGCTCCTCGTGATGGCAAGCATTTACATTCTAAGCCTCTCTCCCCCATTATAAACAACCTGATTTTCATCGATGAAAGCAGCTGACAGAGGCTGCTGAACCAGTTATCAACCTATCGTAAAATAACGCTAAGAAGATCAAAGGAAGCAATCCCTACTACCAAGCTAAAATCATTCCGGGGAAATGTTTTTGATTATGGCTAATAATGTAATCAAGCCAGAAACCTGCCTAGATGTTGAGATACAGCAGAATTACTGCTAATATTACGGGGTACCTGATTGTCAGTAATGTGGCAAGAAAGTTTGGGACATAGGAAAACAAGGGGCTAATAAAATATTTACAAAGAGCTATACAGTTTTTGTTAGAGTACTATGTATATTTTCTCAAAAAAAAATACCCAAACAAACAAACAACAATAAAAAAACAGACCAGTGTTGCAACTGGAGATTTAGAATTAAGGCAGAGAGAGGAAAGCATAAAAAGAAGAAAAGTGGTCATTTAAAAAAATATATCTTTGATTTTATTCTTTAAAGACCAATTACTTTTCTGTCCCCTGTGGGAGGAAAAAAATTTTTTTTTCTTAATAGCAAAATCATTCTAAGACTTTTCTGATTCATTTTATATTTAGCAGATTACAGCTTTAGTCATCAGTAGGAAAGAGCCTCACAAACTGACAGACCTGAAATCATGTCCTTTGATTGTAATTGACAGAAAAAGCATTTAAGGTAAGGAAAAAAAATATTTTATTCATCTTTGATTACACTGTGATGTGATTTGGTGACATAATACAGCTGGGAACTGAGGCAAGAAAGGCAATAATTCCTACTTGAGGGTTTTACATGATGTAGCCCTTTAGTCGTCTTCCTCCCAACGCCTCCAGCTACAATAGTCTCCTTGATGGCGGCTAGACAAATAGATACACAGAGTGTTAGAATTTAAACGGCAAACAGCTCTAAAATAACATTTCTCGAGGCAACGTATTTCAGCGTTAAATGCTTGACAACTACACATTTGACTGGACCTAAAATTAAATCTATTCAATTTAAACATTTTACAGTACAAAATGCCACCATTTAAGCAACACTTTCTTAAAATAATGGGAAATAAATGATTTATACACAATAGCGCTCTAAAGAGATGCATGTCTTTTTTTTTGTAGACCAGTGACTTTGTATATTTCAACCCATCTGTATGAATTGGGATTTTATTTTAATATTTTATTTGATGATTCTCTTCATTACCTTTCTCTGACTCATTTACCTTCCAGATAGGATGTTACCATATATATTTTGGACATTTAACAACAGAGGTAAATGCAAATGTGACTGTAAATAATGTCAGACAGTTGGCAAAGTCACACACACAGCATCACATAGATTTCCCTGACAAATGTTTATATCATGAAATAAATTTATATTCTAGGATTTGAATAATGGCCATGGAGTTTGATTCAACATCTTCGTGTTTTAGTGCTAGAATGAAAATAACCTTTCTGTTCATTCACAAGTGACTTCCTAATAGTCAGATTTTAAAGGACCTAACGCATAAACTAATAGGTATTTTGTGACAAAATTAAACAATATTAGAAAATGTGTAAAAGTGATCTATAAAATAAAATTTAATAAATTTTGTTGGCAATCAGATATTTGAAGAGTTTATTTCTTAAAGTCACATAAGATTGGTAAGTCACATAAGACTTGTAGGCCAGAGAACCTATTGTTTAGCATTATTTTTTAGTGATTAATAAAAGATCTGAGTGTTACAAATGTGCCTGTGTGTGTGTGTGTGTGTGTCTGTAGCCATATGGAAAATTAAATGAATATCCACCAGAGAATGACTTCTGATAGTTACATTTTCCAAAGCAAGGTTATGAATTGTCAATACATGATGATATTTATATATGTAAATCAAGTATTTGAATCTGCAAGTTAATTGTGTCTAGAAATGTCAGACTAATTATAAACTCTTATGCTGTATTTACCTGAATGCCCCCAAAGCTGTTTAAAACTAAAAACTTTAATTTATAGAAGGTTGTTTCAGCTATCAGAAATGGACTCTACTAATCATACTGTTAAGGATGGTAAAGCTATCACCCTCACAAATACAATGCAAGCAGAAAGCTGTTCAACCTACCATGAAAAACATGTCCAGTGTTCTTCTAGGTCAGCTCAGAGTTCTGGATGCCTTGTTGGCAGTGAGCTATGCCTCATCAGATGAATAATTTGAATTTGTATCTACAGAGGCTTATATTAAAAAGTTCCAACACAAGTAATAATTTTAGATGTTGCTACATATTCTACTATCCCCTCCATGGTGATTGACTTATATTTCCTTCTGTGTCAATATATGCTTTCAGCTCACATAAACCTTTGAACACTTTTTTTTAAACTTAAAAAAATTTTTTTATGTTTATTTTAGTTTTGGGAGCGAGAGTGAGTGTGAGCAGGGGAGGGGCAGAGAGAGAGGGAGACACAGAATCCAAAGCAGGCTCCAGGCTCTGAGCTGTCAGCACCGAGTCCAACCGGGGCTTGAATTCATGGACTGCGAGATCATGACCTGAGCTGAAGTCGGATGCTTAATCGACTGAGCTGCCCAGGTGCCCCTGAATTGTTTTTTGTTTGTTTTATTTTTTGTTTGTTTATGTTTTGGTTTGGTTTACTCAAACCTTATTTTGGTCTGTTTACTTTTTTCTTAACTACTGGGACCATATTGGACTTTTAAGACATAATTGATAGGCAATTGATATGAGTACTGTCCAGTATTAGGCTAGATGGTTTTCATCCTTTTATATAAAGGAAGAATGCTAGTTTTGTCATTAATGCTTATTTACAGATACCTGTGTATACCTTGTGTGTATCTGTGCTCCCAAACATCATGAAAGCAAAAGAAAAAAAAAGGAATAGTGGTTTACTTTTTGGAAACACAACTTTCCAGTTTAGTCTTGATCAACTTTTTCATGAAGAATGGAAGATTCTACAGGTGCCTGTGTAGCTCAGTCAGTTGAGTGATTGACATTTGATTTTGGCTTGGGTTGTGGTCCCAGGGTCATAGGATGTAGCCCCATATAGAGCTCTGTGCTGAGCGTAGGGCCTGCTTGGGATTCTCTCTCTCTCTCTCTCTCTCTCTCTCTCTCTCTCTCTCTCTATCTCTCTCTCTCTCCCTCCCTCCCTCCCTCCCTCCCTCCCTCCCTTCCTCCCTCTCCCCCCTCCCTCCCTCTCTCCCTCTCTCCCTCTCTCTCTTTCTCCCCTCCCTCTGCCCCTCTCCCTGATGCTTGTGCTCCCTTTCTCTCTTTCTAAAAAAGACACAAATTTATATTTTAAAAAGTGGAAGATTCTACTAAAACTATGTAAATTTTTTTTTAATTTTTGCGTCATGTAGATTTTTAGTTTTTTATCCCACATGGTTAGTGCTGTAAGTCATTTGACCAAGAGGGCAAGACAATGGTAGCCCCTTTGCAGAGATTTCTGCAAATGGTATTTGGGGACATTTTATACCTTACTTATCCCAAATTTAGATTTCAATTCATCATCCACAAGGCAGTTATCTTTCATAGAAAAAGTGTTGAGAAAACCAAGGAGGCTTATATTGAGGAACCATTTTCATTATGAGACTCTTTTAAAAAACTGTTGATCTTCATTTTCCAAATTCACTCATGTAAAAAGAAAACACTTTTATCAAAACATTTTATTCAATATTGCCATTTGCATATAGCAAAAACTGCACAATCTAATCATAAGAGACTGTTAAAACTTCATTGAATTATTTTCATAAGTTTTCATGTTTCTTTGCACTTCTTTAGTATAGATAAAACAATATGGAAAGGAAGAAGTATGACAGTATATTAATCTGAAATTCCCAGTTACCCATTTTTATTTAATATTTAAAAGATAGAGTGTAGTCCTAATGCTTTTATTATCTTCATGTTGCTGTTTACAGAAGGGCAGTGTTTTATCTAGGAAATTATATACAAGCTGTAATTCACAGTTTTAGATAAGAAATCTTAAAAATTATGTATGACAGATCCAGTTGTATCAGAAAATTACTCTTATATAGACTAGTCAACTTGTTTTTTAAAATATTTTTGCACTCCATAAATTTAAAAGATATATTGTTTTATAAGCATTGAAGTAATCTTTGAAAGTAAAATTTTATAATTAAAAAAGCCCTTAGAAATAATGACTCATCCTAATTATAAATTGGAAATAATGGATATTATTAGTTAACTACAATCAACTGAATAGAAAACTTTTTCGTGAGATTTTTATTTTAAATAACTGTGTTGGAAGCAGGAGAGAAAAAACTTTAATGGCAATCATGTAAATTTGGTTTATTTGATTTCTTAAGATCAATCCACATAGATTTAAATGGCATGATTCCCAGAAATGTCAGGCCCTGATTAGTATAGAGACATTATCTGCTTCACTAAATATTTCATTCTGTTTACTTTCGTGTAATTGCATGTAGACTTTGCCAAAGAATCAATAAAATAATTTATTTGAAAAATTAGATTCTTTCCATCATTTGGCTATTGTTGATAATGCTATTATAGACATCAGGGTCCATGTATCCCTTTGAATCAGTGTTTTTGTATCCTTTTGGTAAATACCTAGTAGTGCAATTCCTGGATAGCAGGGTAGTTCTATTTTTAACTTTTTGAGGAACCTCTAGACTGTTCTTAGAGTGCCTGCATCAGTTTGCATTCCTAACCACCAGTGTAAGAGTTTCCCCTTTGTCTACATCCAACACCTGTTGTTTCCTGTGTTGTTACTTTTAGCCATTCTGACAGGTATGAGGTGATATCTCATTGTAGTTTTGATTTGTATTTCCCTGATAATGAAGCATGTTGAGCATCTTTTCATGTGCCTGTTAGCCATCCAGATATCTTCTTTGGAAAAATGTCTATTCATGTCTTCTCACTTTTTAACTGGATTATTTGTTTTTTGGGTGTTGAGTTTGATAAGAGCCCAAATGTGCACTGATGAATGGAAAAAGAAGATGTGTAATATTACACTATATATGTAATACATATATCCTCAGCCATTAAAAAGAATGAAATCTTGCCATTTGCTATGATATGCATGGAGTACCAAGTATTATGCTAAGCAAAATGAGTCAGAGAAAGACAAGTATCATATGATTTCACTCATATGTAGAATTTGAAAAACAAAACAGATGAACATAGGGGGTAAAAAAGAGGCAAATCAGAAAATAGACTCTTAACTATAGGAAGCAAATCAAAGGTTGCTGGAGGGGAGGTAGGCAGGGGGATGAGTTAAATGTGTCATGGGTATTAAGGAGGGCACTTATGATGAGCACTGGGTGCTGTATATAAGTGATGAATAACTAAATTCTATATCTGAAACAAGTATTACTCTGTATGTTAACTGGAATTTAAGTAAAAATGAAAAAAATTAGATTCTCACACTGAAAGCTAGATTATACATTTAAACATTTAAATCTATTATATTACTGTCCCCAATGGTTTGCCACCCTAAATAATGATTTAAAAATATGATACTCTAAATATATTAAATGACATCTAATTTGTCCTTATGTTCAAACTTCAGGAAAAAATAAGTAGAGACTAAAAATGTTGAACTAATACAAAATCATGATTTAAAGCACATTTTGCAACAGGTGTTCTAATACATATATTAAATTATAGTTTGATATTTGAAAAAATGGAAGAACATGTGCATGGAAGATAGCCAAATTATCACTTTGGACCTATTAATATGGAAATATGCTTCAATCTGTCTGGAGAATGATATTGTTATTTTTCTCAGATGTATTCAACTTCATAGTGTTGTTTTCTTCTTAAAAATACATGATACTGCACAAGCTCACCGACAGACTCCGTCCTCAGTGTCATTTTGGTACAAAAGATAATTTGTTCCACTTCTAGATCACTGTATCATCTTATATTAACCTAATACTGATAATTAATAGTTTAGTCCAAAAGTGATACCCTAGTATATGTTTATACTTTTAAATTATTAAATTTACCATGCCAATAGTATATTTTTAGGATGCATAAAAATATCTTGAAATTTTTAAATAAAGTAAGTTATGGCTATAAAAATAGAATTCTTGAAATTAACATTTGAATGATAAGCAATTTGGGGGATAATTATAGTTCACACTCTTCATTCAATGCATTTTGATATATGTGTAATTATTCCTAGTAATATCCCTTAGCTGGATTTTTGTAACAACAATAACAATTTATTGCAAAATTAATTCCTTGGCACAATTTAACATTTAGTGATGTGAAGTCAGGGTGAATTGATTTTACAGCAGACCACTTGTGCTCTGGTTTTCTATGTTCAAGTACTAATTGTTTATTATAGGTCACTTCAGAACTTAGTGTAAAAATAAATTGTTGCAAGGTGCATTTAGTAGAAATAGTTTGATATTTTCAGCTCATGGGGTTTTATTTAAATAAAAAAATGGTAAAGTAATGCAATCATCTTCGGTTATAAAAGTGATGGATGAATTGAAAACATTTTTGAATCAGGTCAATGGTACTGATGATTAGTACATTGTTAATCAAGTTCTTCAGATTGCTATCAAATGCTTTAGCTCTTTTGCTCACGCTGGTGAGAGGATCATGAATATTAAAGAGATTCAAATGGATGTGCTCTCATCTAATATGGAGCACTACAAATGAAACGACTAAATGAGGGCAGACTGTAACTCTATGTACTGATATATGTCTTAAATAAAGTGGAATGCCTAATCAATTTCTTTACTCACATCTAGCAAGCACATAGATGTTTTCTGTAATCTATATCTTAATCATGTTGACAAACCAATGGACATAATACATGAAAAATATTTTTTAAAGAGATTTTTCACATAACAGTTAATAAGGTTTGGTTGGTAACTGGAATTTAAAAGAAGATACAAATTAAAGATTAGGATAAAATGTATTTTTAATTGTACATATTAGAAGCAAAAAATGGAGAATTCACTGAGAATTGTTTTCTTGAAAGAAAGATATAATAATACCATACTTTTTATTTAACAACAATCTCCTTATGCTTTTTAAATATAAGCTATTAGAAACATGATACAGTATATCAGAAAGTTGTTGGTTCTAGTCATTACTAAAAGTGAAATTATATTTTTAAATCAAAATGGGGAAAAATATTTTCCATAGACATCTTTAAATGTTTAGAGTTTATATCACTCAGAGAGCATGTTTTTTTCTGTATAAATATGTGTAAGGAATTATAAAATATATATAATTAAAACATTGTACATCTATTTATAAAGTAGAAATAAAATAACACATTTATAAATGATACACTTTTAGCAAGATCTAATAAATGGTATGATGTACACTTGGAATTTAAATTAATATTACTTATTGTTGAAATTGAATATGAACAAAAAATATGTTCATCTAATAGAAGTATCCTGTTTGGAAAGAGTAACACGTTACCTTTGGAACCTACCAACCCAGTATAGATTAATTTATTGTGTTAACTGATTGTCTATTTGTAAAGAAAAACAATTAGATTTATAATTGAATGAGATCTTAAGAAACTTGTATTCTAAGGGTAAAATGTATTTTGGTGTAAGAGACAATGATGAGCTTCTCAGGAAGATCCAGGCTTTATGAAACTATCTGGAAGACCCTAGATAGTTTGAGCATGAACAGAGAATACAGGGTATCTGGGATTTGAGGTTGAAAATGGATGAGACAAAATAGTGAAGAATAGGGTAATTTCTGTCAGGCACAAAATTCAAATTTTCATGAATAAAAACAAACTATTAATATATTATACCCATATGTTCACCTGCATTCTCATGAAAAACTACCAATTTTAAGAAGGTCCTCAAGGTTTTTTTTTAGTAACCCAAATAAAGTAGGAAAATGGTTGATTATCTCTTAAAGTTTCACAGTATTCATAGGACCATAGAATGGCAGAGTGTTAAGCTACAACAAAATTTGGGAAGCCATTTTGTCCAAATAAGTCATTTTTCTCAATTTAGAACAGATAAGATTCTGATAAGTTAAGCATGCTCAAGTTAATTAATGGTAGGGTCAAGATTAAGTTATTCTGATTTGCAATCTAATCTAAGATCCTTCCTTAATATTTAACCACTATAACTTTAGAACAAAGCTAGAAGTTTAAAAAATAGAAATATATAATTACAAACTATGATACCTGGTCTGAAGAAAATTGATTTACATGAGAGGCTATAACAGAAGGATTAATTCCATTAGGGTAATTGTTCTGTGATTAGGAAAAGACCTCATACGGAGGTGATATTTAAAGTATGAAGATGGAATAGAAAGTTGGCAGATTAAGAATGAGGAAAAAGATGGATCACCTGGGTAACTCAGTGTGTTAAGCATCTGACTCTTGATTTTCACTCAGGTTATGATCTCACAGTTGGTGGGATCATGTCTCACATCAGGCTCTGCACTGATATCATGGAGCCTGCTTGGGATTCTCTCTCTCTCTCTCTCTCTCTCTCTCTCTCTCTCTCTCTCTCTCTCTATCTCTCTCTCTCTCCCTCCCTCCCTCCCTCCCTCCCTCCCTCCCTCCCTTCCCTCTCTCTCTGCTCCTCACCCCCCTCTCTCTCTAAATAAATAAATACAATTTTAAAAAAAAGAATAAGGAAAAAAATGTTCCAGTGCATATGAATGACATGTTGAAGGATCTAGTATGACCTGCAGCTTTTAGAAATTAAAAGGAGTTCAGTATACACTGAGCAAGTCTTGGAAATTGGTGAGAAATGAGGATGGGGAAATTGGCAGGACCAACTCATGGAGATCATGAAAAAGAAGTGGAATTTTATTCCAAATGCATTGGAAAGCTATTGAAAAATTTTGAACCAGGCTTCTTAAATGCTCTGATATTCTTTTTTTCAAAGTTTAAACTCGCTGCTGTAGAAAAAATGAAGACCATAAGAATGCAGAAATAGAAATTATTTAGCAATCCTTTTCAGTTTTTCATATAAATTCTTGTGGTTTGTATTAAGGTGATGCTAGGGAAAATGAATAGAACTGAAATATATATATATATATACACACACACATATAGAGTATATATTAAAAATTGAAACAACATATCTTGGTTACTACTTGTGATGGTGGACTGGGAAAGGTGCTAAGGAAAAGAGAAAGGCAAGTACTCCAAGATTTCTGGCATTAAATCTAACAAAACAACTCTGAGTTAATGGACATTTAATTTGTTGAGAAATCTAAGATATGAAATGGCACAATTTTTGGTAGGAAACCAGGATTAGTTTTAAATATACTACCTTAGAAATAGAAATTATTGAATAGAAATGCCATGTAGGCAGTTGGAAAGAGTAGTTTGAAGCTCAGAAGAGATATAAACTTGAGATATTTTCAAATTTTGGGATCGATATGACTGCCTAGAAAGTGAATATGGAGGGAGTAGAGAACATGGCTCAGAGAGGAACTCTGAAGATTTTTAAAATACAGATGTTGGATAGAGAAAAATGAGCCCCTAACTGAGACTAAAGAGTACTTAGGAAGAAAATCACGTGAATCTCATGTTCCAGAAGCCAAGAAAGGGAAGTATGATTCAAGAACAACTTCAATTTTGTTGAATGTTGTTGAGATGGTGTGGTGAGTTGAATTGTGTTCTCCAAAATGATATGTTCAAGTCTGAACCTTCCTGTACCTGTGAATGTGACCTTATTTAGTAACAGGATCTTTACAAATATAATCAGGTTGAGATAGGGTTATGTAGGATTAAATCCAATAAGTGCAATCCTTAAGAGAACAGGAAATGACACACCAAAATGGAGAGAGAAGCCATGTGAAGACACAGGTAAGGGTTGAAGTGATGTGGCTACAGGCCAAGGAATGCCAAAAATTTCCGGGGCCACCAGCATCCAGGAGAGACACATGGGATGGTTTCTTCCTCAGAGCCTCCAGAAGGAACCAACCTTGTGCCAAATCTTGAATGTGGACTCTTGGACCCCTGCACTATTAAAGAATAAATTTGTCATTTCCAGCTACCCAGTTTGTTATGGCAGCCCTAAGAAACTAATACAGAAGTCAATTAAAATGAGGATCTATGGGATATACAACAGAGAGATAATTTTCATCTTTAGTAAAAGTGGGACAGTCTCATGGTTGTGTTAGAAGTGGAATGTAAATTAGAGGCTGAAAAATGAACAAAAAGTGTGAAGTGTAGATAGTAAATGTAAATAGGAGTTTACTTGGGAAACCCTCTGCTTTTTTGTTTGTTTGTTTGTTTTTTGCCCTTTAAATATTTTTATTAAGTTAAAAAAATTTTATTCCAGTGTAGTTAACACAGTGTTATATTTCAGGTGTACAATATAGTGACTTAACAATTCTATCCATTAGGACTCATCATCATAAGTGTGCTCTTTAATCGCCATCACCTATTTTCCCCATCCACTCCCCTCTGGGAACCATCAGTTTGTTCTCTATAGTTAAAAGTCTTGTTTCTTGGCTTGCCTCTCTCTCCTTTTCCTTTAAATTCCATATATGAGTGAAACCATATGGTAGTTCTTCTCTGACTTATTTTGCTAAGCATTATACACTCTATTCATGTTGTTGCCCATGGCATGATTTCATTTTTTTTTTATGGCTGAATAATATTCAGGGGTGTGTGCGTGTGTGTGTGTACACAACCTCTTCTTTATCCATTCACCTATTGACAGACATGGGCTGTTTCCGTAGTTTGACTATGGTAAATAATACCGCTATATTTCCCTGATAAGGAGCGACGTTGAGCATCTTTTCATGTGCCTGTTGGCCATCCGGATGTCCTCTTTAGAGAAGTGTCTATTCATGTTTTCTGCCCATTTCTTCACTGGGTTATTTGTTTTTCGGGTGTGGAGTTTGGTGAGCTCTTTATAGATTTTGGATACTAGCCCTTTGTCTGATATGTCCTTTGCAAATATCTTTTCCCATTCCGTTGGTTGTCTTTTAGTTTTGTTGGTTGTTTCCTTTGCTGTTGGCAATGAGAAAGAACGAAATATGGCCCTTTGTAGCAACGTGGATGGAACTGGAGAGTGTGATGCTAAGTGAAATAAGCCATACAGAGAAAGACAGATACCATATGGTTTCACTCTTATGTGGATCCTGAGAAACTTAACAGAAACCCATGGAGGAGGGGAGGGAAAAAAAAAAAAAAGAGGTTAGAGTGGGAGAGAGCCAAAGCATAAGAGACTCTTAAAAACTGAGAACAAACTGAGGGTTGATGGGGGGTGGGAGGGAGGGGAGGGTGGGTGATGGGTATTGAGGAGGGCACCTTTTGGGATGAGCACTGGGTGTTGTATGGAAACCAATTTGACAATAAATTTCAAATATTGAAAAAAAAATAATACCGCTATAAACATAAGGATACATGTATCCCTTTGAATTAGTGTTTTTTTTAATTTTTTGGGTAAATACTTGTAGTGTGATTTTTGGATCATAGGGTAGTTCTAATTTTAGTTTTTTGAGGAACCTCTATACTGTTTTCCACAGTGGCTGCACCAGTTTGCATTCCCACTAAAAGTGCAAGAGGGTTCCTTTTTCTCCACATTATCCCCAACGCTTGTTTCTTGTGTTTTTGATTTTAACCATTCTGACAGGTGTGAAGTGATATTTCATTGTAGTTTTGGTTTGTATTTCTCTGATAATGATGAGGAGCATCATTTCATGTGTCTGTTGGCTATGTGTATGTCTTTGGATAAAGGTCTGTTTATGTCTTCCCATTTTAGTGAGATTATTTGTTTTATTGTTGACTTATAGAAGTTCTTTGTATATTTTGGATACTAATCTTTAACTGGGATATGTGGTTTGCAAATAATCTTCTCCCATTCATTAGATTGTCTATTAGATTTGTTGGTTGTTTCCTTTGCTATGTAGAAACTTTTTACTTTGATGTATTCCGAATAGTTTATTTTTGCCTTTGTTACCCTTACTCAGGAGACATATCTACAAAGATGCTGCTATGGCCAACATCAGAGAGATTACTGCCTATGCTCTCTTCAATGACTTTTACGGTTTCCTGTCTAACATTTAGGTCTTTAATCCATCTTAAAGTGTGTGTGTGTGTGTGTGTGTGTGTGTGTGTGTGTGTGTGTGTGTGTCGGAGGGGTGGTATAAGAAAGTGTTCTAGTTTCACCCTTTTGCATGTAACTGTTCAGTTTTCCCACCATCATTTGTTGAAGAGACTGCTTTTTTGCCATTGGGTATTCTTTCCTCTTTTGTGAAGGATTCATTGACCATATAATGTGGGTTTATTTCTGGGTTTTCTATTCTATTCCATTGATCTATGTGTGTATTTTTGTGCCAGTACCATACTGTTTTGATTACTATAGCTTTATAATGTAACTTGAATTGGAGTTGGAATAACTCTAGTTTTGTATTTCTTTTTCAAGACTGCTTTGGCTATTTGGGATCTTCTGGGATTCCATACACATTTTAGGATTGTTTGTCTAGTTCTGTGAAAAATGCAGTTAGTATTTTGACAGGGATTGCATTAAATTTTTAGATTGCTTTGAGTAGTATGAACATGTTAATAATATTTGTTCTTCCAAGCCATGAGCATGGAATGTCCTTCCATTTCTTTCTGTCATCTTCATTTTCTTTCATCAGTGTTTTATAGTTTCCAGAATACAGGTCTTTCACCTCTTTGGTTGAGTTTATTCTTGTGTATTTCATTAGTTTTGGTGCAGTTGCAAATGGGATTATTTTTTTAATTCTTCTTTCTGCTGCTTCATTATGTAAAGAAATATAGCAGATTTTGGTACATTGATTTTATACTCTGTGACTTTACTGATTTTATTTATCAGTTCTAGTACTCTTTTGGTGGAGTCTTTGGGGATGTACATATATAGATATATATAAATACATATATATATATTCATGTCATCTGCAAATAGTGAAAGTTTTACTTTTTTACTGATTTGGATGTCTTTTATTCCTTCCTCTTGTCAAATTGCTGTGGCTAAGACTCACAGTAGAATCTTGAATAAAAGTGTTGAGAGTTGACCTCCTTGTTTTTAATCTTAGGGGAAAAGCTCTCAGTTTTCTCCCATTGAGTATGACATTAGCTGTGAGTTGTTTTTTTTTTTTTTAAGATTGATTTATTTTGAGAGAGATAGAGGGGCAGAGAGAGAAAGAGAGAGAGAGAGAATCCCAAGCAGGCTGCAAACTGTCAGCATAGAGCCTAACGTGGGGCTCGATCCCATGACCTTGAGATCACGACCCAAGCTGTTATCAAGAGTCAGACGCTTAACCGACTGAGCCACCCAGACAGCCCTGTGGGTTTTTCATATAAGCCCTTAATTATGTCGAGATATGTTCCCTGTAAACCTACTTCACTGAGGGTTTTTATCATGAATGGATGTTGTACGTTGTCAGATGCTTTTTCTGCATCTGTTGAAATGACCATATGGTTTTTATTCTTATTGATATAATGTATCACATTGTGAATATTGTACCATGGTTGCATCCCAGAAATAAATCCTACTTGATCATGGTTAATGAGTTTTTAGATGTATTGTTGGATTCAGTTTGCGAGTATTTTGTTGAGGATTTTTGCATCTGTGTTCATCAGAGTATAGGCTTGTAGTTCTTCTTTTCGTGGCATCTTTATCTGGTTTTGGTACCAGGGTTATGCTGGCCTCATAGAATGAATTTGAAAGCTTTCTTTCCTCTTATTTTTTTGAATAGTTTGAGAATAGGTACTAACTCTTTAAATGTTGTTAGAATTGGTCTGCAAGGCCGTCTGGTCCTGAACTTTTGTTTTTGGGAGTTTTTTGATTACTGATTCAATTTTATTGCTAGTAATCAGACTTCAAATTTTCTATTTATTCCTGCTTCAGTTTTGGTGGTTATATGTGTTTCTAAGAATTTATCCAATTCTCTTAGGTTGCCCAGTTTTTGGGCAATTTTACATAAGCTCTTACAATTGTTTGTATCTCTGTGGTATCAGTTGTTATTTATTTTCATTTCTGATTTTATTTGTGTCTTTTTTTTTATGAGTATGGCTAGAGGTTATTCGTGCTCTTTCCAGATTTTTTTCTTGTGGTTGATTTGTAGTTTCTTAGTATTGTGGTCAGGAAGGATGCATAGTATGACTTTGATTGTTTTGAATTTGTTTAGACTTGTTTTGTGGCCTAATATGTGATCTATTCTGGAGAACCTTCCACGTACACTTGAAAAGAATGTGTATGCTGCTGTTTTAGGATGGAATGTTCTTAACATATCTATTAAATCCATCTGTTCCAGTATGTCATTCAAAGCCACTGTTTCCTTGTTGATTTTCTTTTTATGTATTTATTATTTTTTTCATTTTATTTATTTATTTAGAGAGAGAATATGAGCAAGGCAAAAGGGCAGAGGGAGAGAGAGAATATCTCAAGTAGGCTTCATGCCCAGCACAGAGCTGAACGCGTGATTGATCCCTTGACTCTGGGATCATGACCTGGGCTGAAATCAATGGTCAGATGCTCAACTGACTGAGCCACCCAGATGCTCCTGATTTTCTTTTCAAATGATCTGTCCATTGATGTAAGTGGGGTGTTAAGGTCTCCTACTATTATCGTATTACTAGTGACTAGTTCCTTTATGTGTTATTAACTGTTTTATGTATTTGGGTACTCCTATGTTGGTGTGTAATCACATACAAATGTTATATTTTCTTGTTGGATTGTCCCTTTTATTACATAGTGTCCTTTATTTCTTGTTACAGCTTTTGTTTTAAAGTTTATTTTGTCTGACATAAGTATTGCTAACTTGGCTTTCTTTTGACATCCTTTTGCATGAGAAATGTTTCTCCATCCCCTCACTTTCAATCTGGATATGGCTTTATGTCTGAAATAAGCCTCTTGTAGGCTGCATATAGATGGGTTTCCTTTTTTTTTTTAATTCATTCTGTCTCCCTATGTCTTTTGATTGGAGCATATAGTCCATTTATATTCAAAGCAATTATTGGTATGTGTTTATTACCATTCTGTAACTTGTTTTCTGGTTGTTTTCATAGTTTTTCCTCTGAAACTTTCTGCTTTTGCTTCCTTTCATGGTTTATTGGCTCTCTTTAGCAATATACTTGGATTTCTTTTTCTTTATTCTTTACATATCTATTACTGGTTTTTGATTTGTGATTACCATTAGGTTTGTATATAACATCTTCTGTATATAGCAGTCTATATTAACTTGATAGTCGCTTAAGCTTGAACACATTATTACTCTTCACACCCCCCCCCATCACATTTTAGGTATATGGTGTCATATTTTACATCCTTTTGTTTTATGCATCCATTGACTGATTTTTACAGATACACTTATTTTCACTGCTTTTGTGTTTGTTACTTTTCATATTCTTAATTATGATCCACTCTAAGAGGCCCCCTTAACATTTCTTGTGGGGCTGGTTTTGTGGTCATGAACTCCTTTAGTTTTTGTTTGTCTGAGAAACTCTTTGTCTCTCCTTTTTTCATGAATGATAGCCTTGCTAGATAGAGTATTCTTGGCTACAGATTTTTACTTTCAGCCCTTTGCATATATCATTCCACTGCCTTCTGGCTTACAAAGTTTCTGCTGAAAAATCCACTGGTAGCCTAAGGAGTTTCCTTTGTATGTGACCCTCTTCTTTTTTCTTGCTGCTTTTAAGTTTCCTTATCACTACTTTTTGCCATTTTACTTACTATGTATCTTGGTATGGACCTCCTTGGGTTGATTTTGTGGGGGTATCTCTGTGCCTTTTGCATCTGGATATCTGTTTCCTTCTCCAGATTAGGGAAGTTTTCAGCAATTATTTCTTCAAACAAATTTTCTTCTCCTTTTTCTCTCTTCTTCTGGGACTTCTTTAATGTGAATGTTATGCTTGATGGAATCACTGAGTTCCCTAAGTCTATTCTAATTTAGCATATATTTTTTTTTCACTCACCTGCTCAGCTTGATTACTTTGCATTACTTTGTCTTCCAGGTCATTAATTTGTTCTCTGCCTCCTCTAGCCTGCTATTTATTCTGTCAAGTGTATTTAAATTTGGCTTTTTAAGTTTATTTTTGAGAGAGAGAGAGGGCAGGGGAGGGCAGAGAGAGAGACACACACAGAATCTGAAGCAGACTCGAGGCTCCAAGCTGTCAACACAGAGCTCGATACAGGGCTCAAACTCATGAACCATGAGATAATAACCTGAGCTGAAGCCATATGTTTAACCAACTGGGCCACCTAGGTTCCCCCATCAAGGGTAGCTTAAAATTTCATTTACTGTGTTCTTCATTGCTGATGGGTTCCTTTTTATCTCTTTGTCAAGAGTAGCATTGATGTCCTCCATTCTTTTCTCAAATCTAGTGAGTATCATTATGATCATTATTTAAAATCCTCTATCAGGCATATTACTTGTAACTGTTTCACTTAGGTATGTTGCTCTGGTTTTGTCCTGTTCTTCCATTTGGGACATATTGCTCTGTCTCCTTATTTTGTCTAACTCTCTGTGTCTGTTTCTGTGTGTTAAGAAAGTCAGCTATGTTTCTCACTCTTGAAAGTAGTGGGCAGAGTGCTCACATTTATTGAGGTGGCACTGGCCCTCTTCCACAGGAGACACATAGCTACTGCAGAGACAGGCTGGTGGGGCTGCTCTGCAGTGCATATGTGTGCCTGGGGTACAGTTTTAACAAGGTGCATGCATCCTCCTGAGAGATGACCAGCCACCACTCCTGGGATTGAAGTCCCACAAAATGTGCAATTTGGGAGTTCCAGTGTTGGTGAGGTTTATGCTAATCATCTAGGGGAAGGGACATTCATAGTAAGGATTAAGGCAATCACGACTGGAAAGGGTGGTTCCAATGAAATGGGGAGTGGGGCTTGGTGTAAGCAAGTTAGGTAGTGAGTATTGGCACTGTGCTGGTTTCTGCAGGTAGCCCTTTGTTTATGCTGAGGGGTGAGGGAGGGGAATGGCGCCTGCCAGTGTCTCTGTTCCTGTAGGAGTCTCCTTGCGATCCCTGTCTTTCTAGGACATGCTCTGAGATGATTAAATAATTCCTTCCTATAAGGCCCAGGTGATTTTCAAACTGTGGCTTCTAAACTGGATTTTCACAGGATGTTTGTAGTGCTGTCTCTTTAAAGCAGGGACTCAGCTTCCTAAAGCTTTCCGGGCTCCGCCAGAGCTGAGTGAGATAATTTTTAAAATTCAAGACTTTAAGTCCCTCTGGTTTTAAGAACCCATGAAACTCATTCCCTCTCTCTCTTTCAAAACAAAATATTATGGGGATTCATCTTCCCTGTGTGGGCTCCCCGGTGTAAGAGTCTGGTTCTTCCCCTTCTCCCTGCCTCCAGCTCCTTCCTGACCCCAGAAGGCCAAGGCCTTCTTATCTCCCCATTTTTCCTACCCTCTTTGAAGTGACCTCTGCTCTACCTTTAGTTGTGGAGTTGGCTCTGCTAGTGTTTGGGTAGTTTTCTGTGATATTTACACTGATGTGAATATCTAGCTGTATTGGTGTGACAAGGCAAGCCATCTTCCCAGACTCCTTCATAAAAACCTGTTTTTCTTTTAAGATGAGAAGAGAATTAGGAAGGTGGTCAGCAGAGGTTTTGTTGTTGTTTAACGATGTCTAGTAAGGTATGTGTGGATGCTAATGTCAAGCACACAGTTATGGTAGAAGAGTAGAAGTTGTAAACCTTGAGAATGGGTTGACCAACAAAAGGAGATTTCTGCAAAGACATCAAGGGAAAGGGCTCAGGTGAGAGTGCTCAGACACTCTCTAAATTTTAAATAGAGAGAAAGGTACAAATTCAGCTGGATTTGTACACCAAAGACATGAAAGCTATCATATTAATAGCTTTTATTTTCTTTTTAAAAAAAATTTTAATGTTCATTTTTGAGAGTGAGAAAGATAAGAGTGTGAGATGGGGAGGGGCAGAGTGAGAGTGAGACACAATCTGAAGCAGGTTCCAGGCTCTGAGCTGTCAGCACAGAGCCTGATATAGGGCTTGAACTTACAGACCATGAGATCATGACCTGAGCTGAAGTTGGATGCCCAACCGACTGAGCCACCCAGATGCCCCATATTTTCTTGATTAAGAATACTGCAAGATAACCTGTTGAGTATTATAGGATGAAGAAAAGCTGGGTATTCCAGGGAAAAAATGGTATGAAATTGTAGGTATGAAGAAAAGAAAACTGGTAAGATTGCTGAGTTGTACGTAGTATTGATTTGAGGACAGAGATTGCAAGTTGATGGTGAAATCTACCTGCCCAGCTGGGGATTAGAACCCAAAATTTGAAAAGACTTTTGAGAATCTGATGTCTAATACAAAAATCCCTTAATTTTATTCAGATATGTCTTTTATTTCCCATTTATTGGTGATTATTTTGAAGGATCCTGATTCTTTAAAATAATACAAATGAAAGATTCTGTAGTCCTCAAGGTAAAAACAAAGAATCGCCAGTATTTTTGTTCTAGCTCTTTCTCTTTTTTTAATGTCTATTGAGAGAGAGAGAGAGAGAGAGAGAGAGAGAGAGAGCGTGTGTGTGTGTGTGTGTGTGTGTGTGTGTGTGTGTGTGTGTGTGAATGAGTGGGGAAGGGGCAGAGAGAAGGAGAGAGAGAGAGAGAGAATGAGAATGAGAGAGACAATCTCAAGCAGGCTCCATGCTTGAACTCATGAACCATGAAATCATGACTTAAGCTGAAATCAAGAGTCCGGACACTTAACTGACTGAGCCACCCGGGCACCTGTGTTTGAGCTCTTGTATTGCTATTAATTGACCTCTCAGTGATCCAGTTTGCACCATTAAAATAGAGTTAATACAGTAATACCCAATGGCCAAAAATTAAGAGAAAATAACTGAGGGACTAGAATATTAAATATGAGCTATAACCATAATCCAGAGTAGTGTAGCTTTTAGGCTATTCTTTTTTATTTTATAGATCAGTTGATATTTGAGAAGGGGTGGGAAAAATCTAAAAGCTCTGAAATTCCTAAAAATATTTAGAAAGTTAATATCTTGAAAATCCTTCAAAAGATGTGATTGAAAGTGACTTCCCTTGATTGAAAAGTATACTGCTTCCACAATGTAGTGTAGCCCAATAATAATCTATTTTGAAAGCTGTAATTCACTTTTGACATTATCATTTGAAGTCTTGGATGCTGTCAACTATAATGATTGGCTCTGAGCTACAATGGGAGATTTCCTGAGAACATTACTTAATAACAGCAGGCAGAAGAGTGCAAAGTCAAAAATGTGTGGAATCACATGGTTTAAGTCCAAAGCACCCAGTGACATAAATCAGAATAGTAATCTATCATTAAAAACATTGTAATCCTTGGGCTACAAATGAGTGAGGGATGAAAAATAATTTTAAATAAAATAACTGTGAAGGTTAACAATTTTAAAAAGCTTTCAGTTCATGTGCCTTGGTTAAACACTGGAAGCAAAAAAAAAAAAAAGAAACAAAATGGCAGATGAAAATACTGTCTTGAGCCTTTAGATAGCATTTAATAAAGTTTTTAGGCTGTTTAACTGAGTCTGGTATATAAGTTTGGAATTTAGGTTTGTGGTTCATTTAACCTAGCAGTTCACAAAAATACACATCTAGAGGATGTTGTCACCCGTTCTTCAACTCACAATATGATCCTCAAACAGTACGAAAGATTATGCGGGAATAAAGAGATTTAGATTTCATTTTCCTATTCTCAACATGATTATTTCAGTATAGGATTTTGCTGTGGAAGGCTTTCAGGATCACCTGTGTATTACTGCAGATGATAGGGAATAGGAATTGAATACTTAATAGGAGATAAAGACCCACTTGCGCCCCATTTGTAGTGAAAGCTGGTTGAATTTGGAATATGTGGAATTAACGTGTGCTACTTTGCCAGAAGGACTTCTGTTGAAGAAGTTTTTAGAGCAATTCTGCAGAACAGAGGGCTCATTACTTCTGCCTAATTAAAATGGGGAAGCAAACAGTAGGAACTAAAATAGCAAGGCGGTATCACATGATAATCCCTTATTAGGTCCTTTAATTTTTTCCCAAGTCTCTGGAGAGTAAGTAACTCTCCACTACTGAGGCCAAGTTCTAGAAGTTTCCATTCATCCAAGCTATACCTGGAATTGAATGTGACTCTAGTGTTTACCAGGCTGAATGTTGGACCAGAATCTCCCCCCAGATTTAAAAAAACAGGGGAGAAAAGTAACTATTGAGGTTACAATTGAATGTTCTATATGAGGAATAAGGAAACTGAAAGTCTTTAAGGAGGGATAGGTGAACTGATAGGAAAAATTGAAATGAATTTTGCTAATGCCATCTTTTTCCTGCAGAAGTATGAGGCTAAGACTTAGGGAGGGGAGAAATGCAATGATGGAGTAGCAGTAGGAGGCAGGGAGGAATAGGAGAAAGTGTAGTTGAAAATGTGGGGGGAGGAAAACAGGATAGAGCAGGAAAGAAATCTGAGGAGGGAATGCAGTGGGAATCGCTGAGCAATGCTTGGGCTGTCAACCGCCTGTTTAAAACCTCTTGTGTGGCTAGATTTTAATCACAAATAAACGATAACCTCAAAGCAGGAAACAGATTTTTTAAAAAATTTTTTTTAACATTTATTCATTTTTGAGAGACAGAGCATGAGTGGGGAAGGGGCAGAGAGGGAGACACAGAATCTGAAACAGGCTCCAGGCTCTGAGTTGTCAGCACAGAGCCCAACGTGGGGCTTGAACTCACAAACTGCGAGATCCTGACCTGAGCTGAAGTGGGACGCTTAACCGACTGAGCCACCCAGGTGCCCCGAAAGAGAAATTTTTTTTAAATTTAATATTATATAACTTAAAAATTCTTCCTTCTGATAGATAAATGCTCCATTTACACGATAAATACCTTATTTTCATTACCCAGGAATGTAAGTTCTTTTTCCTTGTTAAAAACAATGCATATTTGCCTCCCATTCTATTTTGTAGATCTACAAAGAAAGCCTCAGTTGATTAATGACTTTGATCATCAGTTTGGGAGGAAAATCTGCTTTGATAATTTAAAACATTTTCTAAGGAATCTTTGCACACCTTTAATATTGGAAGGTTGCTTGGCCTTTATTATGAAATATGTGTAGACCGCAGAGGCGCCCACAGAGGGAGCCCTGCAAGATCATTTCATTGCAAGAGATGAGCACCCAAATTTGCAGCACTTTATTCTCATTTTCTAATGCTGCCTGGTTGTCTTCTAGTTTAGGCAGTTTAATGATTTAATAGACTTAATTATGTAAAAGAAATGTCGTTTACTGGTTAAAAAATGCCTCCCTTCTCTCTGACCTACCCATTCTCCTTGGATGAGGTTTCTTTTACTCGATATAATCATCTTCAAAAGTATTTCATTATAGAAAAGTCCATAAAGTTTCCGTGAAATATTATGCTTGGATATACTGTTTTTTAGGCATGTAAATTATTGAAAAAGTAAATTAGATCTTATAAGGGTCTGTTTTCAAATTGGAGTGTGCCCTCTTTTTGTTTTACCCCTTCGGTGCTAGAAACTGTAGCATAAAAGTGGCATGTCTTCTAGAAGCATTCATGGAAATTGAAAATGCATTAATTATATTAACTCAAATGTGTTATGGAAACTGTATAAAACTAGTTGGCATTTAAAAAATAATATAGGAGCCTTCAAAGAAATCTGGAGGTTAGGGCAGACTTCGACTGTTCTCTCTTTTCAGGGATTCTTGTCAAAAAAGGTAAGGTAAGCACTGTTACAGGGTTTAATAATTGTAATTTATTAGTCCCTGCTAGATAACTAAAATGTGCTCTGATTCTCTGAAAGAGTTGCCATCATTCAGGGACAAACATTTCCCAATTGAAAAAACTTTGCATTTGATTACTCACATGAGTAGACTCAGAAACCAAAAATGTTCCTGCTAACGTGAGTAATACAGACAGGTAATAGATTATTATAGTGTTGAGCTAAAAGCACTGTTCACGTGGATTACTCTGAATTCAGTTCCTCACTATTTTTCTCTTCTGCTCTGTTATTACCAGCTGATTCCGGCAGACAGTATTGGGAGATAGGAAACATATGATTAAGACGCACTGGCATTTTTAATCCTCGAATACATACAATTTTCTAGTATCTTTTTATTTCACTGTATACAGGTAGAATATGAACAATAAAAATTCATTAGAATTTCTAAAATGAAATAATGTATGAAACAGATGATTAATTTGACTCTTGCAAAAGCAGTAGGCACCCTTAGTGTTTTTTTTTTTTTTGGTAGCCTTTAATATTATAAGTACATTAATAAAAATTTTTTAAATTGTTTATTTATTTATGAGAGAAACTCACAGTGTGAGTAGAGAAGGAGTAGAGACAGAGGGAGACACACAATCTGAAGCAGGCTCCAGGCTCTGAGCTGTCAGCACAGAGCCCAATGTGGGGCGCGAACTCATGAACCACCAGCTCATGACCTGAGCCGAAGTCGGACACTCAACTGACTGAGCCACCCAGGCGCCCCTAAGTACGTTAATAAAGAACGGGAAAAAGCAACCCTTTAAAATTGACCAAATGCTGGCAAATACTAAAAACAATTTCTTTTCACACACCATTCACTTTCCTAAATTCTTAGGTAAAGATAAAAGTAGTTCTTTTGTTATTTAAATATATTTAAAGTAAGTCGGCCCTTCAGAAAATTAATATTAATTTCCTTTTTCTAAATATTAGGACTTTCTTAATCTCATCAAAAGGAAATGCATTTTAAACCTTCTTAAATTTAATAGGGTTATTATTTTGCATTGTAAGCAACTCATGTAAGTAATCCTCAGTCTGACAGGCTGGCACCATTAGAGACTGGTTAAATCAAATATTTCCGTGACCTATAATTTCAAGAGCAGACGAATTCTAGTTCTGATCTACAAAGCTTTTCTGTATCTTGTCTTCCAGGTAATTTTCAACTCACAAAACCAATGTCGGATCCTGTCAAGTCTTCTCTTTCTTACACAATCTCTCAGAATTAATATGTAGCCTCTGAACTAGAAACTGCTATTAAAGTGCTTTCTTCTTATTCCAAAGCATTATGTGGATTTTTCTGCTCTTAACCATTGGCGTTCAGGGGGATGTTTAGTCACATGACGTACCAATGCTTTCATATCTCCTCCTCTTTTCCTCTGAAGCTGCAAAGGAATGTGAAATGATACACAGCTTGCATCTGCTCTCCATGCCTCACCACCTCTCAGCTTTACAGACCACATGCCTTTGTTCTTCCTAATTCATGAGTACTGGAGTTTATAGCATATTCTCTTACGCATTTGTCATTCTCTCTCTTTCATATTAATATTTCCATTTTCCCTTCAAACTTCAAAGTTATTCACTTACACCTTGGATAATGCTGGTCAGAGTAATGTTAAACTAAATGAGTTTTACTTTGTAAATGTATTTTCTGCATGTATTGAGATGATCATATGGTTTTTATCCTTTCTCTTTTTAATGTGATGTATCGTGCTGATTGATTGACAAATACTGAACTACCCTTGGATCCCTAGACTAAATCCCACTTGATTGCGGTGAATGATTTTTTAAAATGTACTATTGGATTCAGTTGGCAAGTATTTGGTTGAAAATTTTTACACCTACGTTTATAAGAGACAGTAGCCTGTAGTTTTCTTTTTTACATAGTGTTTCTCTAGTTTTGGTATCAGGATAATGCTGGCTTTGTAGAATGGATTTGGAAGCTTTCCTTGCTCTTCTTTTTTTTGGAACAGTTTGATAAGAATATATGTTAACTCTTTTTTAAGTGTGTGATGGAATTCATCTGTGAAATCACCTGGTTCTAGACTTTGGTTTGGGGGGAGTTTTTTGATTACTGATTCAATTTAATTGCTAGCAATGTCTGTTCAAATGTTCTATTTCTTATTCAGTTTTGGAATGCTATAGGTTTCTAGGAATTTATACATTTCTTCTAGACTGTACAATTTTTTGGCAATAATTTTTCATAATCTCATAATTCTTTATATTTCTATGGTATTGGTTATTCTCCTTCATTTATAATTTTGTTTGAATCCTCTTTTTTTCATGGAGTCTGGCTAAAGTTTTATTAACTTTATTCATCTTTTCAAAGGACCAGATTCTGGCTTCATTAATTATTTCTTCCTCCCTCCCTCCCTCCCTCCCTCCCTCCTTCCCTCCCTCCCTCCCTCCCTCCCTCCCTCCCTCCCTCCCTCCCTCCCTTCCTTCCTTCCTTCCTTCCTTCCTTCCTTCTTTCCTCTGTTATAGCTCTTCTCTAATTGTTATTATTTCCTTTCTTCCATCAGCTCTGGGTTTTGTTTGTTCTTTTCTTTCCTAGATCCCTTAGGTATAAGGTGAGATTGTATTTGAGATTTTTCTTGTTTCTTGAAGTAGATCTATATTGCTATAACCTTCCTTCTTAGAAGAGTTTTTGCTGCAACCTAAAGATTTTGGATTGTTGTGATTGATTTTCTTTGGTTTCTTGGTTAACCCATTCATTATTTAGTATCATGATAAAACTTCCATGTATTTGTGTTCTTTCCAGATGTTTTTCTTGTGATTGATTTCTAGTTTCATATCATATGGTCAGAAAAGATGCATGATATGATGTCAGTGTTTTTGGACTTGTTGAGATTTGTTCTGTGGCTTAATATGTGATTTATTTTGGAGGACATTGCACTTCAAAGAATGAATAATGTTCTGTGTGTATCTATTAAGTCCTTCTGGTCGAATGTGCCATTCGAAGCCACCATTTCCCTGTTGATTTCCTGTCTGAATTCTCTCTCCATTGATGTAAATAGGGTATAAAGTCCCCTACAATTATTGTATTACTGTCAGGCTCTTTCTTTAGTCTGTTAACAGTTGCTTTATGCGTTTAGGTGCTCCCATATTGGATGTGTAGATATTTATAATTCTTATATCCTCTTTCTGGATTGTTCCCTTTATTATTATGCAGGGTCTTTCTTCATCTTTTCTTATAGTCTTTGTTTTAGTGTCTATTTTGTCTGATGTAAGTATCGTACCCCAGCTTTCTTTTTACTTCCATTTGCATGGTGAATGTTTTTCCATCACTTCACTTTCAGTCTGCATTTGTTTAGGTCTGAGGTCTCTTGTGGGCAGCATATAAATGGGTCTTATTTTTTGTTTGTTTGTTTATTTTTTAGCTATTTGGTCATCCTGTGTCTTTTGCTTGCAGCATTTAGTTCAATTACATTTAAAGTAATTATTGATAGATATGTAGTTCTTGCCACTTGTTACTTATTTTATGGTTGTTTTTATAGTTCTTCTTTGTTCCTTTCTTCTCTTGCTCTCTTCCCTTATAGTTTAATGGTTTTCTTTAGTGTTGTGCTTGGATCCCTTTCTCTTTATTTTTGTGCATCTCTTACAGGTTTTTGATTTTTGGTTACCATTAGGTGCATATATATAACCTCTTATGCCTGTAGCAATCTATGGTCAGTTGATGGTTGCTTAAGTTTGAACCCATTATAAGAGCACTAAATATTTTACGTATATAGTTGTCATACTTTACATCCTTTTATTTTATAAATCTCTTGACTGATTTTTGTAGAAATAATTGATTTTACTGTTTTTGTGCTGTAACCTCCATATAAAATCCATTTATATTAAAAACTCTCAACTTATTCATGTTAAAAATTCACAAGTAGCTTTAGAGGGAAACTGAACATAATAAAGACCACATAAAAAACCCCACAGCTAATGTCATATTCAATGGTGAAAACAGAATTTTTTTTTTTACTTTTTTAAAGTTTATTCATTTTTGAGAGAGACAGAGACAGAGCATGAGCATGGGAGGGGCCGAGAGAGAGGGCGACAGAATCCAAAGCTGGCTCCAGGCTCTGAGCTGTTGGCACAGAGCCCCATGTGAGGCTTAAGCCCATGAACTGGGAGATGATGATCTGAGCTGAAGTCAGACTCTTAACCAACTGAGCCACCCAGGCACCCTCAAAATTTAGAGCTTTTCTTCTAAGATCAGGTATAAGACATGATGCTAACTCTTAACACTTTTATTCAACATAATACTGGAAGACCTCACTGTAGCATTCAAGCAACAAAAAGAAACACAAGGCATCAAAATTGGTAAGGAAGGAGTAAAGTTTTCATTATTTTCTGATGAGATGATACTATATATAGAGAACCCTAAAGACCCCACCAAAAAATTCTAGAACTCATAAATTGAGTAAAGTCTCAAGATATAAAATTAATATACAGAAATTGGTTGCATTTCTATTCACTAATAATGAGGTAGCAGAAATGGAAATTAAGAAAATCTCATTTACAATTCCACCAGAAAGAAGAAAATATCTAGGAATAAACTTAAACAAGGAGATGAAAGACCTGTAGTCTGAAAACTATCAAATATTGATGAAAGAAATTGAAGATGACAGAAACAAATGGAAAGATTTATGATGCTTATGGATTGGAAGAACCAATATTCTTATACCCATATTACCCAAAGCAATCTATAGATTTAAAGTAATCCTTATGAACATACCAAAAACATTTTTTCACAGAACTAGAACAAACAATCCTAAAATTTGCATGGAACCACAGAAGATCTGGAAGAGCCAAAGCAATCTTAAGAAAAACAAAGCTAATGGTATCACAATTCCAGGCTTCAAGTTTCATTACAAAGCTGTAGGAATCAAAATAGTATGGTACTGGCAAAAAAATAGACAACACAGATCAATGGAACCAAATAGAAACCTAAAAATACACTCACACCTATGTGGTCAATCTATAACAAGGGAAGCAAGAATATACAATATGGAAAAAGGAGTCTCTTCAACAAATGGTGTTGGGAAAACTGGAAAGATACATGCAAAAGAATGAAGCTGGAGCAGTTTATAACACCTTATACATAAATAAACTCAAAAAGGATGAAAAGACCTAATGTAAGACCTAGAACCATAAAATCCTAGGAGAAAACATAGGCAGTGATTTCTCTGACATTGGCCATAGAGACATTTTTCTAGTTATATCTCCTAAGGCAAGGGAAACAAAAGCAAAAATGAACTTTTGGGGTGATATCAAAATAAAAACTTTTTGGACATTGAAGGCAACCATCAATAAAACAACAAGGCAAAAAATAGAATTACTATGTGATCCAGTAATTCCACTACCAGATATCTACCCAAGGAAAATAAAAACACTAATTCAAAAACATCTGAACCTCTGTTTATTGCAGCATTATTTACAAGAGCCAGGGTAAAGAAGCAACCCAAGTATCCATGAGTAGATGAATGGATAAAGAAGATGTATGTTTGTGTTTGTATACTGGAGTATTACTCAGCCATAAAAAAGAATGAGATCTTGCCATTTGCAGCAACATGGGTAGACCTAATGGGTGTAATGATAAGTGAGATAAATCAGAGAAAATAAATACCTTATGATTTCACTGTACTAAATTAATTTCTTCTAATAGTTTTTTGGTGAAATCATTAGGATTCTGTATGTGTAGTATCCTATCTGCAAATAGTGACAGTTTAACTTCCTTGCTGATATGGATGCCTCATATTTCTTTTTCTTTTCTGATTGCTGTGGCTAGGATGTCTAGTACTGAGTCGAATAAAAGTGGTGAGAGTGGACGTCCTCGTCTTGTCCTAACTTTAGAGAGGATGCTTTCAGTTTTTCACCATTGAGGATGATGCTAGCTGTGACTTTTTCATATATGGTCCTTATTATGTTGAGGGGTATTCTTTTTAACCCCTTTTGCTGAGAGTTTTCTAATAAATGGTAGTTGGTTTGTCATATGCTTTTTCTGTACCTGTTGAGATGATCATATGATTTTTATCTGTTATTTTGTTGATGTTGTGTATGACATTGATTGATTTGCAAATATTGAGCCATCCTTGCATCCCCAGAATAAATCCCATATGAATGTAGTGAATGATCTTTTTAATGTATTGATCTTTGCATTTTGCTAATATTTTATAGAGGATTTTTGCATCTATGTTCCTCAAGGACATTGGCTTGTAGTTTTCCTTTTTTGTGACGTCTTAGTCTGGCTTTGGTAGTGAGTAATGGTGGCCTCATATAATGTATTTGGAAGCTTTCATTCTTCTATTTTTTGGAATAGTTTGAGGAGAATCATTAGTAATTCTTCTGTGAATGTTTGGCAGGATTCACCTGGGAGTCCATCTGGTCCTAGACATTTCTTTTTTGGTAATTTTTCGATTACTGATTCAATTTAGTTACTTGTAATTGGTCTGTTCAGGTTTTCTATTTTTTCCTGGTTCCGTTTTGAAAAATTGTATGTTTCTGGGAATTTATCTATTTCTTCTAAGCTATCCAGGTTTTTGGCTTATAATTTTTTATAATAGTCTCATAAAATCCCTTATGTTTCTATGGTAACAGTTCTTCTTTCTGAGTGATTTGGATACTTCCTCTTTTTTTTTCTCAATGAGTCTGTTTAAGGGTTTGTTCATTTTGTTTATCTTTTCAAAGAACTAGCTCTGGGTTCCATTGATCTTTTTCTTTTCTTCTTCTTCTTTTTCTTCTAGTCTCTACTTTTATTTCAGCTCTGATATATTTATTATTTCCTTTCTTCTACTCACCTTATTCTTTATTCTTATTTTTCTAGTTCTTTTAGGTGCAAGGTTAGATTGTTTGAGTCTTTTTCTTGTTTCTTGAGGTAGGCCTGTATGGTTATATACTTTTCTCTTAGAATTGTTTTGCTGCATCCTGGAGATTTTGGACCATTGTGTTTTCATTTTCATTTGTCTTTGTGGATTTTTAAAAATTTCTTCTTTAATTGCTTCATTGACCCATTAGTCATTTAATATCATCGTTTTTTTGCTTGCAATTGTTTGCTAGTTTGTGCTTTATTGCTAATTTTCATACTGTTATGGTTGGAAAAGATGCATGATATGATTTCAGTCTTCTTAAATTTATTAAGGCTTGTTTTATGGACTAATATATGATCTGTTCTGGAGGATTTTCCATGCATACTGAAAAACAATGTGTATTCTATTGTTTTTGGATGGAATGTTCTGTATGTATCTGTCATGTTCATCTGGTCCAATGTGGCATTCAAAGACATTCCTTCTTATTAATTGTCTGGATGATTTTTCATTGTTCTTAGTGGAGTGCTAAAGTCCCCTCCTATTATTGTATTACCATTAACTTTTCTCTTTATGTCTGTTAATATTTGCTTTATGTATTTAGGTGCTCCAGTGTTGGCTGCATAGATATTTAAAATTGTTGTATTCTCTTCTTGAATCGATCCCTCCATCGTTATGTAATGCTCTTCTTCGTCTTTTGTCACAGTTTTCATTTTAAAGTCTATTTTGTCTGACTTAAGTATTGATACCCTGGCTTTCTTTCACTTCCCTTTGTATGGTCAATGTTTTTCCACCCCTTCACTTTCAGTCTGTATGTGTCTTTAGGTCTGAGGTGAGTCTCTTATAGGCAGCATGTAGACGGATCTTATTTTTGTATCCTTTTGATCATCCTATGTCTTTTAATTGGAGCATTTAGTCCATTAACATTTATAGTGATTATTGATAGATATGTACTTATTGCCATTTAAAAAATATGTTTTCTGGTTATTTTTGTAGTTCTTCTTTGTTCCTTTCTTCTTTTGCTCTTTTTTTTATGATTGATGGGTATGAGCAATGTTTGTTTGTCATTTTTTCTCTTTATGTTTTTGTGTATCATAAGTTTGGGGTTTGTGTTTACCATGAGGTTCATATATAACATCCTAAGTAAATAGCAATTCATTTGTTGAAAAACAGCAGTTAATGTGATCATTATTTAAATTCAAAAATATTCTTTAAAAAAAATATCAGAGAAAGAAATAATCTTTTTTTCCCCTTCTCTTCCCTTTTTACTCCCTTTACATTTTATGTACATTTTGTCATATTTTATACCTTTTTACTCATATTTTTCTTGTGTCTAATTATGGCCATTTCTATTCTGCTTAATGAAGTCCCTTTAACATTTCTTGTAAGGCTGCTTTAGTGATGATAAACTCCTTTATTCTTCTGGAAAATCTTTATCTCTCCTAATCTGAATGATAACTTTACTGGGTGGAGAGTTTTTGTTGTAGGTTTTCTCCTTTCAGCACTTTGAATATATGTGTCACTTGTTCTGGCTTGAAAAGTTTCTGCTGAAAAATTACCTGGTAGCCTGATAGGTTTTCCCTTGTAAGTAATGTTTTGTTTCTGTCTTACTGATTTTAAAGTTGTCTCTTTATCTTTAACATTTTAATTATTATGTGTCATGCTGGGGACTTCCTTGGCTTCATCTTTTCTAGACCTCTTTGATCTTGGGTATCTTGGACTTGTATATCTTAGACTTGGTTATCTATTTCCCTCCCTTGTTTAGAGAAGTTTGTAGTTATTATTTCTTTAAATAAGTTTTCTATACTTTTCTCCCTCTCTCTTGGACCACTATAATATAAATGTTTGCTTGATGTTGTCCAAGAGATTTCTTTATCTCTTCTCATTTTTAAAAATTCCTTTCTCTTTTTGCTGTTCAGCTTGTGTGCTTCCATTACCCTGACTTCCAGGTCACTGATATGTTCTGCATCCTCTGATCTACTGTTGATTCCCTCTGGTGTAGTTTTTACTTAAGTTATTGTATTTTTCAACTCTGACTGGTTCTTTTTAATATGTTTTATCTCTTTATTAAAAGTCTCCCCGAGTTCTTCCATTCTTTTCTCCAGCCTAGTGAGTATCTTTACAATCAATCATTTCTTTAAATTTTTTATAAGCATGTTGTTTATCTCAATTACATTTAGTTCTTTTTCTGAAGTTTTTTTCTTATTCTTTTGAAGCAGATTTCTCTATCTCCCCATTTGGCTTGACTTTCAGTGTCTTGTTTCTATGAATTAGGCAAAATGCAACTTCTTCTAAAGTTGAAGTAGTGATCTTGTGTAGGGTGGCCCTATGCAGACTGTGCTTTGTGACTTTTGCTGGCTGGCTGGAGTTGGCCATATTGAACCCTGGATTTTTAAAGAAAGAATAAAAAAATAATAATTATAATAAGAGAAAGTAAATAAAATAAGAAAATAAAGTAAAAAAGAAGAAAAAAATAAGACCAAAAATTAAAAAAAAAGAAAAGAAATTGATAAATTTTAAAAAGTAAATAAAAGTTAAAAAAGAAAAAAAAATCCACAAAACTGCAGCTTGTTTTCATGCCTTATCACCACAGGGTGGCTTATGTGGGCTTGTGGACCCTGGGCTCATTGAGACCTCAAGTTCACCATGAGATGGACCCTACTCTAGCGTGTTCTTATAAGGTGGAGAGGCAGATAACATTCCCGTAGCTTCTTGGCCCTTTTAAACTGTGTCACCTTTCTGTGTCCCAGTGTAGCTAGGATTGGTATCGGCTTGTGTACCATGAGTTTGCTAAAGCTGCAAGCTTCTGGTGAGGATATGAGCCACCAATCATGGCACCAGGGCCCACTTATTATTGCATCTGAACCCACGAATATGGTGTCAGACCCTGCTCTGGTCTGGGGTTGTAAGGTGGAAGGAGAGAGTATCCCTACTGCTCCTTGGCCTTTTTAAACTATGGTTTGTTTTCTTAGCTCTGGGCTCCCTGAAGTTGAAAATTCACTAAGATGACCAGACACAGCTGTTCTAGTCTAGCTTTTAAGGTCGGGTGGGAAGGTAAACCGTGTTGTTCTCCTGTCACTCTGACCTGGAGAGCTTTCTCACAGAATTCTAGTATTTTCTCTTTTATACGCTAGTTGCTCTTGTAAACTGTGGCATTTTTTCTGTGCCCCAGGAGAGAGGGAACTGTTCTCCATTCCCCAGTATTGTCCCTCCCCACTGCTATTTGCAGTGTTGGGGGCGGGGCTTCCCTTTGTTACTGTGTTTCTGTCTCTTTTGCTGTTTTCTTGCCATTTTCTCTGTATTTGGCTGTTTAGTAGCCATTAAGTCAGTGCTCAATTCTTCAGGAGGAGGAAGGAGGTGCGCTGAGATCTCAAGCTCACCATGAAATGGACCCTTCTCTAGTGTGTTCTTGTAAGGTGGAGGGGGAGAGAACATTTCCACAGCTCCTTGTCTTTTATTAATTGTTGTATTAATAAGCGCAAATTGGTGTGTTCTGGAGGAGATGAGTTGAGGTTTCCTACATCACCATCATGAACCAGAACTTGCCACAAAAAAACCAGACTCTTAAATACAGAGAACAAACTGGTGATTGCCAGAGCAATGAGTGAATTAGAGTGAATTAGAGGAATGAGTGAAATAGAGGATTAAGAGTATACATATCATGATGAGCACTGAGTAATGTATACAAATGACGAATCATTATATTGTACACCTGAAACTGCTGTAACACTGTGTGTTAATTATACTTCCATAAAAAATAAACAAAATGAGTTTTTCTCCCCATGAAATATATTCAAGAAGTTGACTCTGTTTAGAGATGAGACCACTTTCTTTTCTTGTGTTTACGGTCTTAATTTTGAGTCTTTGTGGAGGTAGATAAATGAACAGCTTATTAGAAAACTGTGCTGTCCTGTGTATTCTTTTCAGTTAAAAATTTTTAGTACACATCTTGAGAAAATGATGATCCAGAAGCCAGAAAGCCACTAGGGGTCAAACATGCTGTTTTAGGATCTAGTACCACTATTAAATAAAAGAGATTCTTTAAACTTACATTTTCTCTTATTTGAAAGTGACTTTTAATGAGATGGCTCTAGCAGAAGTTCCTGATACCCTTTATGTAAAAAATGAATGGCTTCTTTCCTGGTTATTAACCTGACTCACATTGTCATTTGACATTGTTGCTCATATTGAACGTCTCTCTAACTTTGGTTTCCTGTTTTCTTCCTTATTCCTTCTCTATTATCTTTTTGGTTCTCCGCTGTTTTCTACCACAGTGTTCACATTTCTCAGGATTTTATTCTTGCCTTTATTTTTTTCCTCGACGTTATTCCACTTGGCACTCTACTTTCACCACTTCCATTTGCCTTTACTTAGTGTTTTCCAAAATTGATATTATAATTCTTGAATGCTCTTCTATTTCCGATGTCTTGTGACCTATTTCTCCGTTGTTATTTTGCTAACATCTGAAACAAGAATATTGTTAAATGGTTATTTCCTAGTATCTAATTTTTATAACTCATTCTTATTTACTGTTGCCATGTTAATCTTTGCACTGTAACTTCCTATTTCTGAAACACCAGTGGTTTTTGAATGCATTCTTGCTCTTCTCTTAACATGAACTAGATTTTCCCTCCTGTATGCTTTGCTTTCCTCAAGTTCCCATCACCACCATGCCTTCTCATTTTATAAATGCATATAAAAATATTGTGTTTTCAAAATTCAGTTAATACTTCATCCATCCTTAATTTTTTCAATCAGATGCTATCTTTCTCTCCTAAAGTTTGCACTATGTATTGTGATAGCATTTATCTGGAATCATGGAATCTTTGATTCTAAGATGCACATACGCTTTAAAATCATAATTTAATGTCCCTGAAATTATGAATCAACTTATAGTCAAAGGTAGATGTAATAAAATCTAGTATTTGCTCTGGATCAAATTGTCATGGCCCTTAGGAAGAAAATATTTAATTTTTTAACTCCCATATTTCCTTTTCAGTAAAAATCTGTCAAACTGATATATGCCACAATGTTTCTATTCTAGCAAGTCAAATGAAAGTGTGAGAGCCATCAGGTACTGTTCTCACAGGACAAAATAATCAGAGGTTGATCTGATTTAGATTCTCCTGTATTTTTAGGAATATTACCGTATTAACAATATTAAGTCTTCACATCCATACTCATGGTATCTCTTTTTATTCAGATCATCTTTAATATGTTAACAATGTTTTCTAGAGTTTAGTATACAGATCATGTACTTTTAATGATAAACCTATCCCTCAGTATTTTGTTCTTTTTGATGTTTTTATAAATGGAATTATTTTCTTAATTTTGTCTTTGGATTGTTCATTACTAGTGTATAGAAACACAATTGGTTTTTCTATATTGATCTCATATCCTATAAAATTGCTGAGTTCATTTGTTCTTTCTTTAAAAAACTGGATTAGGATTTTCTGTGTAGATCAAGTCATTGCAAATAGAGATAGTTTTCGTTCTTCCTTTCCCATCTGGAAGTCTTCTATTTCTTTTTCTTGACTACTTGTCCTTGGTAGGAACTCCAGTACAATGTTGAATAGAAGTGGTACAAGTAGATATCTTATTCCTCATCTTAGGAGAAAAGCATTTAGTCTGTCACCATTAAGTATGATGTTAGCTATTGGTTTTTCATAGATGGACTTTGTCAGGTTGAGAAAGTTCTATTCCTAGTTCGTTGAATGTTTTTATTATGAAATAGTGTTGGATGTTTTCAAATGTTTTTTTACTGCATCCATTGAGATGATCATGTGGATTGTATGTGGTCTGTGTGATCCCAGAGTAGCCAAAAGGAACTTGAGAAAGAAGAAATGGAGAACTCACACTTCTTACTTTCAAAACTTAACACGAAATTAAAGAAATCAAGACAGTGTGTATTAGCATATAAATAGATATATAGACCAATGACATAGAATTGAAAGTACAGAAATAAACTCTTACATAGATGAGCAATTGATTTTTGACAAGGGTGCCTAGACCTCTTAATGCGGAAAGAATAGTGTTTTCAACAAATGACTTTGGGAAAACTGGATATTCACATGCAAAAAAAGATGAAGTGGGAATCCTATCTCACACCATATACAAAATGAACTCAAAATGGTTTACTGGCACAAATCTAAAAAATTAAAACTGTAAAGCACTTACAACAAATTACAATAGTATGTCTCTGAGACCTTTGATTAGGCAATGATTTCCTAAATGACACTAAAAAAAGATACAACAAAAGGGGAAATATACCTAAATTGGACATCAAAATGAAAAAACTGTTCTTCAAAGGACACCCTCAAAAAAGTCAAGACAACCTACAGAATGGAAAAAATACAAATCATGTTATTGGTAGGTGATTTGAATCTAGAATATATAGAGAACGCTTATAATTCAACAATAAGTCAAATAAATAATTAAAACATGGGAAATGGGTTTGAATAGACATTTATTCAAAGAAGATACACAAATGCTCAAATAGATGTCTTAGCATCATTAAGCATTAGGGAAATGCAAGTCAAAATCACAATGAACTATCATTTGATACTCACAGGATGGCTAAAATTAAAAAAAAAAATTGGTAATGATGTTGACAAGAATGTGGAGGACCTGGAACACATGTACTGCTGTTGGATGTGTAAAATATGGCAGGCACTTTGAAAAACATTTTGACAGTTCGTCACATGGTTAGTGTACATTTCCAGGTGTATACACAACAAAAATGAAAACATTTTCATACAAATACTTATATATGAATGTTCATAGGAACATTATGCATAATAGCCAAAAAGTGGAAATAAATGTTCATCAGTTGATGAATCAATGAACAAAATGTGAACTATTTGTGCCATGGAATATTATTCACCTATAAGAAGAATTATGTCCAGATACATATTACAATATGAAGGAACCTTGAAAACATTTTGCTAAGTGAAAGAATCTGAATAACTACTGGATTTTATCTGTTATATCATTCCTATAGGCATACATACATGCTTTAGGAGCTATTAAATAAAACCTCCTTTTGGTCCCAAGGTGTTCCTCTAAGTGCCCCATCTCATTTTCCACATTTACAGAAAAATACTTCAAAATACTTTTCCACTCACTATTTTTGCTTCTTCAGCTCCCATTTTCTCACTCTGTCTAGTCTCTTAATCTACCACCATTATGTTGAAAGAGCTCTTTTTAAGGTCATGATGAACTTTTGACAAAGACAATGATTACTTTTCTGTTATTATCTTAACCTCTCAGTAACATTTAATATGGTTGACCATAGCCTCCTTCTTGGGACATTTTATTTTTCAGGCTTTCAAATAATTGTATGTGGTTTTACCCCTATCTCACTGACTGTTCCTTTTTCATCTCCTTTGATGGCCTTGCATATCTACTGAACTTCTAAAATGTTGATGTGGCAAGATTCCATCTTTGTTCTTCTCTTTTTGTCTTGATGATTCTTCTAGGTGATCTCTAGTCCCATGACTTAATAACATCTGCCTTAGATCAGGTGGCTTAATATACACCTCAACATCTGAGAGCATGTTAAGAGTAAAAATGGAACATTTACCCTTAGTAGGCTGCTGCGCACATGAAAACAGAACCTAGTAGGGAAGGCAGAAATGTACATGTATACTAGGTTGCCATAAGTCCATTGAATTAAACATTATTGATGTTACATTGTGGATATTAAGGCAAGTTTTACTAAATATTCAAGTAACAAATATTTGTAGGGAGTATAAAAAGAGCAAAAAACCTGTAACTCGCTTAGGAATCTAGTACAACCTTAATAACAACTATGGAAAATGACAGTAAAAGAAAGGAAAATCACTTATAAATGCAAAATTCTTAAATATTAATAAATTTTGCACCTATTTAAAACATGTACAGCATTGTGATATGGTTGTGTGTGTATGTGTGTGTGTGTTTGTACACACATCTATCTATCTACATGTCTATCTTAATAGATACCGAAAAGTATTCTTTATCATTCAACACATATTCATAACTAAAATAGGGGAAATCTATTTCACCTAATAAACAATACCTACCAAAATTCCATAGCAAATACTATATCTAATAGTAAAAATTTAGATTGAATCTTTCACAAATAGAAAAAAGCAAGGTTGCCTACTATTTCCACTTGCATTTGATATTTGATTAGAAATTCTATCCAGTGGCCAACAGGCACATGAAAAGATGCTCAACGTCGTTCCTTATCAGGGAAATACAAATCAAAACCACACTCAGATATCACCTCACGCCAGTCAGAGTGGCCAAAATGAACAAATCAGGAGACTATAGATGCTGGAGAGGATGTGGAGAAACGGGAACCCTCTTGCACTGTTGGTGGGAATGCAAATTGGTGCAGCCACTCTGGAAAACAGTGTGGAGGTTCCTCAGAAAATTAAAAATAGACCTACCCTATGACCCAGCAGTAGCACTGCTAGGAATTTCCCCTAGGGATACAGGAGTACTGATGCATAGGGGCACTTGTACCCCAATGTTTATAACAGCACTCTCAACAATAGCCAAATTATGGAAAGAGCCTAAATGTCCATCAACTGATGAATGGATAAAGAAATTGTGGTTTATATACACAATGGAGTGCTACGTGGCAATGAGAAAGAATGAAATATGGCCCTTTGTAGCAACGTGGATGGAACTGGAGAGTGTGATGTTAAGTGAAATAAGCCATACAGAGAAAGACAGATACCATATGTTTTCACTCTTATGTGGATCCTGAGAAACTTAACAGAAACCCATGGGGGAGGGGAAGGAAAAAAAAAAAGAGGTTAGAGTGGGAGAGAGCCAAAGCATAAGAGACTCTTAAAAACTGAGAACAAACTGAGGGTTGATGGGGGGTGGGGGGGAGGGGAGGGTGGGTGATGGGTATTGAGGAGGGCACCTTTTGGGATGAGCACTGGGTGTTGTATGGAAATCAATTTGACAATAAATTTCATATATTGAAAAAATTAAAAAAAAAAAAATTCTATCCAGTGCAATAAGGCAAGGAAAATAAACGAGATATAAGAATTAGCATAAAAACTAAATTGCCTTAAATACACAGGAATTGATTATATGAAATAGCACAATTTACACCCATATATATGATTCATATATTTACTTACTCTGTCATCATAATAACATCGAAAATATATTAAGTACCCACTAAATATATGTTGGATTAATGAATGAAATGTGCAATCAATTATTACAGCTAATAACAGAGCTCAGCAAGTTTGTCAGACTGAAAATAAGTATACAAAAATCAAAAGGATTTTTCCATGACAGCAAAAACCATGAAAAAATGTAATTAACCACAGCAAAAAATGCCTACGAAGTATTCAGTCATTAATATTAAAAAGTTATTTGTACAAAGAAAACTAATTGAAGGACACAAAGCCAAAGAAGAGAAATACATGGCACTTAATAAGACATTATAATTAATATTATAAGTATATAATATTATAAAGATATAAATACCCTTCCCCAAATGAAATTATAAATACAATTTCAGTCAGTATGGATTTTGACATACCAAGATGGTCCTAACACTTATACAAAAGATGAAATAGTGTTTGTTCATAAAAAAGCTAGCTTCAGCCAGTCTGCCTATTTTCAAAAAATGACTTAACCAGCTGTTACCTGGGACATGATAATTAAACACTTTCTGGGTCTCCTTATCTGCATCTTGGAAATGAAAAATACTATCTTCACAAATTGTGGGGGCCATTTTTGGCCCTTTGTCATTGCTTATAAAAATTTACTTTATTAAATGTTTTGTGCTCTTACCCCAGCGAGTAGAGGTAGCAACAGTGAGCATCAAACATATAATCAGGTAAGTCTGATAAGTGCTTACACTGATTTATGTTTTAGAAAAATCACTCTGACTAGTGCTTGCCCTTAGAGGAAAGGCAAATGTAAAGAAAGACCTCTCAGGAGGCCATTGCAGTGCTTTAGGCAAGAGTTTAAAGAACTTAAATTGCAGTCACAAAAATAGTGCAAAGTGTTCACATTCATAGTGTGTTATGTATATATGTGTTTTATAGCTAACAAGGCTTACTAGTTGATTGGATGTGTGGAGTTTAACAGCTAGGAGTACACCAAATATTTTGACCTGAACTACTAAATAGATGCTGCTGCCACTGGCTGAAATAAGAAACACTGAATTGGAAAATAGAAAACATAGAAGACATGAAGGAGAGATATGGTGTACTGTTTTGGCCAATTCAATTTGTGATACTTATTAGAAATCCATTGGATCTGTTGGGTATGATGTTGGATATATATTTGGAGCTCAGAATAAGAGATACAAATGAAAACAAAAAATTAAGAGCCATCTCATATGATATAAGAGGTACTATTGGTTGGATTCCTTGGAATTTCCTTTACTATCTCAGTTGAGAGTTCCCATTCTATAGCTGCTATTGGTACTTCAACTAATGGCTCACATCTGTCATTTTTTTCAGATGTTTACCTTGGACAACTTTAACCTCTTTATACACATTTTACCTTTAGTAGTAGAGATAAAATTATTCTAGCTTAATGTTCATTCTCTAGTTTGCTCCCCTTTTTGTGTCCAAACATATTTTCTGTGAATGTTGATTTACTCTTTTACTTGTTATTATTGCTGTTATTTTTAAGTTTCTATTACTCTGTACCTTTAATTAATATCCCCAGATTGATTGTAAGCATCTGTAGGGCAGAGACTGTGTTTTATTCTTCTTGTTTGTTTTCACTGCAGATTCTGGCTGAGTGCTTTATAATGTGTTGGTATTCAATAATATGCTGTTTGCTTGATGAATCACTTGTCTCTGCCTGATTAACTTAGTTGTTGAGTACAGGGTGTTAATGAAGCCAGGGTCGTAAGAACAAGCCCTGTGTGGATCAGTTAGCTTTGGTTTATTTGATAATCCTAGTATGTACTTTACCCTAAATCAACATTTACAGAAAATGTGTTTGGACACAAAAAGGGGAGCAAAGTCGAGGATGAACATTAGGCTAGCATAATTTTATCTTCACTGCTAAAGGTAAAATGTCCAAATGGTAAAGGCTTTTCCTAATGATGGATCTGCAGTACTTTCAGAATATTTTTCTTTTGTTATTCATATCAAAATCAGTAAGCTACTTAATTTGTTTATAAAGGTAATCTCAAAAATTCCTAAGTGACAAGAAGGTTAAGTTTCCCAGTCATATAATTTATTGCAAATTATTGGCATCATAGTCCCATCTATTATTTTATAACAACCTCTTTAGTGTTGAATTTTCAAATATTCAAAAGCAATATACTTGATCAGCCATTTCTGTGACCTTTAGAAAACCTCAAAGTTATTTTTTTCTAAAATTTCTAATGTTTAAGATTTATAGATCGATAAGGCACAAATTGGTTTTTGTACTATGAGGTGGTTTCACATAAATGTATAATAGTCATTCTTTTTTATATTTACTATAAGAAAATCTCAATCTACAGAGATATAATTGTAAGATGAAATAAGAAACAGAGCTGTTAGGATCAAACGATTAAACAGAAAAATGCATGCAATGTGGGGAAAAATGTAAAAACAAATTACTATGTGATGTTCTTTTTAAGCCCTATTTGATAGGAAGCTAGTAGAAAGATAGCACTATTTTTACTTGAAAGGAAAACATAATAAAGAACAAAGTAGACAAAACATTGAGTAAAAATATTTTATGCTTTCATAGGAAATTATAATATGTAGTTGGAAAAAAGTAATTGGAAAATGTAAAGTAGATTTGTTTAAATCAACACATTTCCTACAGAATTTGTAGAATTTTTCAATGAATCATTAAAAGATAGTTTTTAAGATTCCTTAAACATTATAAGCACTCTCAAATCAGTATGGCACAATGAGGCCACAGGAACAAATAAAATTTTGATTTTTCTGAGCTGATGGATATTGCCTTTCATTTGTCTTGTAGGAACAGAAAACACACACACACACACACACACACACGATAGCCACTTCCCCAGGGTACCAAACGCATAGTCCAATAAATTGTCCCTTTGAAATACTATGTTGAGTATGTACTCATTTTTCTACCTAGTAAACTGAGTGACTTCCCTATTTCTAAATATAATATCACAAACTTTTATTAATGTTAGAATTCTGCTTCATAGCTTGAGTTGATCAGAGATTTCTTATAGGAAGATAAAAATGTCCACAGGAATTTGTTTTGGATTATCCTCGTCTGTTTGTAAAGTCCAGCATACTGATTAAGAGCACAGGCTTTGGGTGGTTTTCAGACCTGTTCTTTGGCAAACTAGATGTCTGACTTTGGGGCAAATTGTTTAACCTCTTTGTGTGTCATGGCTTCATCTGTAAAATGGGACTAATAATTGTGCCTACCTCAAAGGACTATTCTGTATCTTAAATGAGCTAATATAGTTTAAGGGCTTTGAACCATGCCTGGCAAATAGCAGATACTCAGCAGATGTTAGCTATTAGCTGTAACGTTATAATCCTGGTTGGAAATCACTGAGGTGGTCATCACTCCCCCTGATCCTTGTTCCCAGTGGTATTTGTGCTCTGGGCCTTAAGGCCTTGCATGGTTCAGTTGTCTTTAAACTTCTACCACAGCCCTCCCATGTGCACAGGAACAATGGACTATTCTCCTGCATGTCTCTGGGCTTTGAACAACTAATGGTATTGAAAATTCAGTGGCTTAACCATAATCAGTCTTAAGTTTATAATACTTGAGATATAGAAAGCCAAAAACCCCAGGGACCACAACACTTCACAGCTATCATTGTTTGTAGAAAGAAAAAGACATTTTCAGTACATAAAATATTAGTTAAATTTTAGTGTTTGGTAGGGAGTACTTTGTAAACTTCATGTTGGGGATAGTGGGAGACATGCAATGAACAAAATGTAAATATATCTTTTTATTATCGGGGTAAATGTAATCAGAAAAATAAAGCAGGGATGGGAGATAGGAAGTGTCTAGAATGAGGTCGGGGTAGCATTTGCAATGGAAGGAAGGTTTCAATCCAACTTTTTATTGGATTATTAAGCAAGTTTTCACTGAAAAGATGAAAATAAGATCTGAGGGAGAGAAAAGGGTGAGCCATGGAGATCTTGGGGAAGGAATGTTCATGGTGGAAGGGACAACAGGTTCAAAGGCCCTGAGGTTCATTTGTGTGCCTTATGTTTGAGGAACAGGAAGGAGGCCAGTGTGGCTGAAACACAGTAAGCAGTTGTTAGGAGATTATACACTGAGGGGGAAAATGGAGGCCAGATCGTGTAGGTCTTGGATATAAACATGTCATTTCTCTTTACTTTGTTTCAGTTAATCATTTTATTATCAGTACTTGATTTTTCAAACCTCGACTCCACTTTTAAATGGTTTAAAAATCCCAAAGGGTAAACCCAGCTCCAAGGAGTGTGGTTGCCAGTTTTCTTCTATGCCAGAGGGACCTGGGTTCTTGAGTTCACTGATGTATTTCTTCCTGCTTCCCCACTGTCCTACTCTTCTAATGCAGTCTTCTAAGTTCTGAGGGATACTCTGCACCTATTTCAGGTCTAAGTCACTGCCTACCTATAGCAGGGCTCATGCTTGGACTTACAAGATACCATGTTCTTAGACCACAGTTGTATGCTCAGCCGTAGTTTATTGAATCCTATCTCCTATGCCATCGTGGTTGGGTCTGGTGGGGTTAACTTCTAACAAAAGTCTCAGGCTGCACCTGATCTGGACCTCCCTTTGATTGTTAGACCCTTGACTTGGGCCTGTGTGGTCAGACAAGCCTCCTCTAGCCCATGCAGTGCCTTGGTGTGCATTTACAAAGGCATTTCCTCATGATTTCATGATTAAGTGACACCCTTGTGAGAATTAGGATGAAATCTTTCTTTTCTCTAGATACATACAGCTCCTGGAAGGCTGAATGAACATCTGCTGGATTTCAGCTTCAAACCACCACTTCTCCAGCTGGTGCTTTGTGCAGGTCACAATCCACCTAACCTTAAATGATGGTGTTAGCCTAGACTTTTTCCCTCAGGTCCTGGGACTCCTTATATAAATAAATTTAATCCTTGCCTGGCTATGTTTCCAGTGGCCTCAGGGAGCATCAAATTTAGAAATGGAAAGGGTCTATTCTACTTGAATCACAGGACAAATGGTTGTATCCTTAGGCTACCATTAAGAACCCATAAAAGACTTCCAAATAATATTTTTTGAAAAAACAAGGTGATCTGGGATGCCTGGGTGGCTCAGTCGGTTAAGCGGCTGACTTCAGCTCAAATCATGATCTCACAGTCTGTGAGTTTGAGCCTTGTGTTGGACTCTGTGCTGACAGCTCAGAGCCTGGAGCCTGCTTCCGATTCTGTGTCTCCCTCTCTCTCTGCCCCTTCCCTGCTTGCTCTCTGTCTCTGTCTCTGTCTCTCAAAAATAATAAACATAAAAAAAATTAAAAACAAGGTGATCTGTGCTTTTTGGCTCTAAGCCTCTGAGAAGCTACTATTTTCATTCTCTCCTTAATGGGTACCGTATTTAAATACTAATTTGTATCTTCTCTTTTTATCTTTGTCAGTCTTTCTAGGGGTTTATCAACTTTTTGTCTCTTTCCAAGAACCAGATTTTGGTTTCATTGATAACTGTCCTTATATTTATTATTTCTTTATCCTCGCTTTGAATTTATTTTGTTCTTTTGTCTTAACATGAAAGCTTAGATTATTGGCTTGAAACCTTTTTTTCTAATGTAAGCATTTGATGCTATAAATTTCCCTCTTAGGCCTACTTTACCTGCATCTCACAAATTTTTTTTGTGTCTTGCATTTTCCTCTTTGTTCAGTTCACAGTGTATCCTAATTTCTCTATAGACCTCCCCTTTGATCTATGAATCACTTAGTGTGATGTTTAATTTCCAAGTATTTGGAGATTTTTCTTTATCTTTCTGTTACTGATTTCTAGTCTATGTTCATTATGTTCAGTGAACATATTTTGATTTAAATTCATCTAAATCTATTAAGATTTGTTTTATTGACCTAGGATATGGTTTATCTTGGTAAATATCCCATATGCAGTTGAAACAAATGTTCATCCTACTGTTGTTGGGTAGAGTGTTCTATAAACATAATTTAGACCCAGTTGGTGGATGGTGTTGTTTAGTTCTTCTATGTCCTTGGTAATCAACTGCTGACAGAGGAGTCATGAAGTCTCAAGTTGTAGTTGTATATTTATCTCTCCTTTTAGTTTTAGCAGTTTTTTGCTTCATTATTTTGAAGTTCTGTTTTGTTGTATATTCACTTTTAGGATTGTTATATCATGTTGGCGAAACAACTCATTTTTTTTAATTAAAAAAATATTTATTTTGAGACAATGGGAGTGTGCATGATGAGGAGAGGGGCAGAGAGAGAGGAGGAGAGAGAGAATTCCAAGCAGACTCCATGCTCATCACAGAGCTGAACACAGGGCTTCATCTCATGAACTGTGAGATCATGACCTGAGCCAAAATCAAGAGTCGGATGCTTAACAGACTGAACCACTCAGGTATCCCTAAAATTTATTAATTTTTTTCTATTTTATTTTTATTTTAAAAATTTTTAATGTTTATTTTTGAGACAGAGAGAGATATTGTGAGTGGGAGAGGTGCAGAGAGTCAGGGAGACACAGAATCCAAAGCAGGCTCCAGGCTCTGAGCTGTCAGCACAGAGCCCAGGCAGGGCTCAAACTCACAAACCACGAGATCATGACCTGAGCCAAAGTTGGACGCTAAACCAACTGAGCCACCCAGGAGCCCCTATGTTCACTCATATTTTAAAGAACTCAATATAAGAATGGTCTATTTACCCGGATAAAAGCCATTTGTTTATACTTCATTTTGATGTTACAAATTCCCTTCTGGAATCATTTCCCTTATGCCTGAAAAATATTTTTAGCATTTTTTTGAGCAGGTTATATGTCAGCAAAGTCTCTATTTTCCTTTTTCATTTATTGCTGAAGGATACTTTTGCTAGGTATAGAATTCTGGACTGACAATTCTTTTCTTTCAGCACTTTATAAACATTATTTTACTTCCTTCTGGTCACCACCATTTCTGATGTGAACTCTGAAGTCACTTAAATCCTTATTGCCCTATCATTATGCTGTTGTTTTCTTTAGTTGCATTCAAGATCTTTCTTTGCCTTTTGTTTTCAGCTGTTTAATTATGATATATATGGTCACAGATTTATTTGTGTTTCTCTTGTTGAGATGTACTAAGATTCATGAATCTATAGCAGGTTTGTCTTTTTCTTCTTTTTTTTATATCTTTGTCTTTTCTAAAATTTAAGTTTTCAGTCACTATTTCTTCAAAGTTCTGCATTAACTAACTCTATCTTGTCTCCTTGAGAGATTTCAGTGACAAAGATATTTTACTTTTTGTTAAGTTTCCACAGTCACTGAAATTCTGTTCCTTTCTTCTAATCCTTTTATCTTCATTGTTCAGATTTAATAGTTTCTACCGACATATTTTCAAAGTTCACTGATTGTTTCTTTGGTCATATTCATCTCTTTTGAACTCATTAAGTGAGCATTTTATATGTCATTGTATTTTTCAATTCTAAATTTTTTTTGTATCTTTTACTACTTGAGACTTCATTTTTCCATTTGTTTAAAGAGTATTCTCAGAGTATAACAACTAATTTAAAATGTTACATTATTTCACAAGCTGTTTCATCTCTGGGGTAGTGTTTATTGATTGAATTTTCTCAAGTAAGTTATGACTTTTCTGCTCTTTATAGGCGGAGTAATTTTCTATTGTATCCTGGATATCTTGAATATTGTTATAGTATTTTAGGTCTTATTTTCATCCTACATAAAATGTTGACATTTTTTTTATAGGCTGTTGACCTGGTTGAGTTTAAGCTACAAGTGCCACCCATCTCTATAGATAATGACTTCATTGTAAGTTCTATTTTTAAGTACTTTTCAGTGTTGTTTAGATTTGTGTTTCATGTGTGTCATCCATTGGCCAATCTGGAACCAGGGCAGTGGTCTGTATGTTCAGTGTTTAAACTAATTGGTGCCATGAATAGCATCAGATCCAGACATATATAGCTCAGGGGTAAGCCAAGTCCATAAAAAGTTTTCTGGAGTCCCTTACCTTGGGGATCCCCTTTACCAAGTTCCACCCTCTCCACAGTCCCCTGGTATCTTCTGTTTCTTTGGGACTTTTTTTTTTTTGGTTCTGTCACTGGAAAGCTGGTACTTTATTTATCCTGTTCTGCTGTACACTTTCCATGACTGCCCATTTCTTGGGATGACAAAGAAAAAGAAGGAAGTACACCTTACATTCCTCAAGTAGTAAAGGAAGTTTTCTTTCCATCAGAGTTTTAAGCTATTGTGGACCTCTATTTACACCATTGTCATTGCCACCATTTCTTAGATGCTAGAGAATGGGGAAAAGAGGGAAAGGTAAAATATGGGAAATCTTCCCCACTCTCTGAGCATTAAGAGACACCTTTCTTGCTCCTTGTGCCAGAATTAGCCTTTTGCAACTTCTTCCCTGTCTGTGCCACTATTGTCTTCATGTTTCAAATTGTGTTGAGTTTAGACTGATAGACACCAGTAGGAAATAATAAAGTAAAATAAATTCACGCCTAGTTTGAAAGTACTTCTAATTTTTGTCTTCTGCACTGTGTCTGGCACTATTTATTTTTCAGAGTCCTTAAATGGATGTTCTATGTATCCTATTTAGATTTTATAGATGCATTCAGAAGGAGAGACAAGATGGAGAGTGCTTACTCCATTGTAACTAGAATTGAAAGTCTCCATCCTATTTAACCACTGAAAGGAGAAGAAAAACATCTCCCAAATAGAGATGCATTGTGGCCATTTTAAAATTAAGTGCAACCTATTTAGTCAACCAATTTTAGACTGTTGTAAGTGCTTTGGGTTTTGTATGTTGGAGGGAAAGAAGTCAAGTCCTGCAGGATACACTTCAAGGAGGAAGATTAAATGTAGCCATTCCTTTTTTAACTGCCATCTTTTGTCTCATATTGGTGGAAATCTCCAGATGGCCTATGGTGTGGCGAATCAGAGTATGTGAAGATAAGGCAATTGACAGACCCAAGCACAAGTCTTGCTACAAATAATCAGAGTGCTACTCTGACTCTGGCATAGAAAATATATGTCTAATGCTATAACTTTGAGATTATGCTTGTAATAATTCCTCAAAAATCATGCAGCCTCACTCTTCAAGCACCAGAATTTACCCAGTGTGTGAAGAGGGTTAGATACTGACATGGGCTCCATGCCTTGCCATGTATTTTTGCATGTTTTCATGTTTCTCTCCCATTCCAGAGCTTATAGTGGCTCCCTAACCACCTTGACTAGGTATCAAAGCCCTTTGCTAACTCGTGGTTACAGATTAATTTCTTTCACCTTTTACAGTCCTACTCAGAGGATTTCTTTAGTCTTGCCTTGTGTCTATTGTTATTTCCTATACTGACTTAGCAACTTGATTCTTTTAAGAAATTATCATATTTAAATTGGTATGTTTAATAGAATGGCCATGATTAAATAACACTACACTTTTTCACATGATTATTATCGAGTCTTCTCCTGGACACTACTCCTTGGCTATTCCAAAGGGACTTCAAATTCACTGTGTTCAAAATTGAGCTCATGCTCATTCTGATATGCTTTTCTTCCTGCTTTCACTATTGCAGTGAACCCTTATTATTCAAAACCTGTGTTATCTCCTACCTCCATGGTTAATCTGCAACTAAATCCTAACAATTCTATTTTTAACTATCTTTTGACTCTCTTTTCTTAATCCCACTGCTATTTGTTTTATTAGGCTTCTACAATTTCTTCTTTAAAATTTCTTAAATGTTTATTTTTGAGACAGAGAGAGAAAGACACAGAATGTGAGCAGGGGAAGAGCAGAGAGAGGGAGACACAGACTCAGAAGCAGACTCCAGGCTTTGAGCTGTCAGCACAGAACCTGATGCGGGCTGGAACCCACAAATGGGACAGCGAGATCATGACCTGAGCTGAAATCGGACGCCTAACCGACCAGGAATTTCTTCTTTAAAGTACAGCACTAGGGGCACCTCGTGGCTCAGCCAGTTAAGTGTCTGACTTTGGCTCAGGTCATGATCTCATAGTTTGTGGGTTCAAGCCCTGCATCGGGCTCTGTGTTGACAGCTCAGAGCCTGGAGCCTGCTTGGGATTCTGTCTCCCTCTCTGCCCCTCCCCCGCTCACGTTCTCCCTCTCTCTCTCTGTCTCGAAAACAAAAGGTTAAATTACAACACTAGTTTTCTTAGTGATTTTCTATCTACAGTCTTGATCTTCTTCAATCTGTTTACAGCATTACAGCCTTAGTAAGTTTTCTGTCATAAAATAGATCATGTCACTCCCTTGTTTAAAACTTTTAAAATCTTTCAGTGACCTTTCCAAAAATTCAGAGTAAAATTATAATTTCTTAGTGTGATATATAAGGCATTCCCTGATCTGATTCCTATCAGTTTATTTAGAAAGCCTCCTTTAATTTGCCTTCATCAGTACTAACCCTCACCTCTAATATGGACCAGGTGCTTATTTTTACAATTCTATAGTATCACTCTGCACTATCAGAGCCCTCATCATATAATATTGCCACTGCGATTATTATTTTTTTTTGCCATTTAAATAAGGTTGCCATTTAAATAAGGTCTATGTCTAGTTTTATATTTCTATTTTAGTGCCTGGACTCAGTCCCTGAAATACTGGGATTTGGGTTTGTTGAATGCATGTGTAAGTAAAAAGTTTTGAAACCTAAATTAAAGAATTTAGGTTCTTGAGCAAGAAAATGACAAAAACATAATTGAAGAACATTAGGTAAATAGATAAGGATATCTGGAAGTATATAGAGATGGTGAGAAAACTGAACACCACAAGGGTTTTGTAACACGTGTGATGTCAAAAAGACTTGAAATGGTAGGTTGGGTAATAAGTGAAATAACTAATAATTTCCTTTAAACTTAAATTATTAAAGTCCTAGAATGCATTATTTTATTGGCCCCATAAAATATTATAGAATCACCTTTCAATTCTCAAAGCAGTGTCCCAAATTTATTTATATATATGTGATATATAAATTGTATATCATGAATTACATATATTACCATATATGTAATAAACAGAGTAGAAAGCAAACTAGTAATGCTTTAAACTGTACGAAACTTATGTGATTATAATTTGTTTTAAACAAGCTTCTGTCTTTTATGTTTTCATTTTTCCCCATTGGGTCCTCTAGGTAGAAGAGCCTGAAAGGCTTAAAGTTGTCTGTTTTATCTGTGGTGTAAGTTCTATTTTCTTCATATGTGCTTGCCAAATGCTGCTATGATTGTGCTTTTAAAATGAACCACTTTGCTCATTTAGTTTATATCAACAGAAAGCTTAAAATAATTAGACTTCAAATGAAGTCAAGTTCAGAAGACTGGTATTTATTCTCTTTAAGAGGCCTAAAAATATGATATGTCATTTTGTTGCAAGTGCTAACATTTGTTAAATTTGAACAATCTGATATTTATTTTCAAGGTCTATTATGTTTCAAACAATTTAAAATATTTCAAAAACTATGATTTAACTGTTTTAAGTTAAACAAGTATCAGTTAAAATTTTACCAGTATTTGCACCAATAGAGAGCAATAGGTATTGCCTATTATTCTGATTCTCACCGGTTAGTTTAGAAGCTAATTTTTGTCTTTATTTCAGTTAGAGCTGTTCTAGTATGTAACTTAAAAAATGTTTAAAAAACGTTTAACTCAAGCAAAAGAAGGTTTTTATGTATCAATCTATGCATTTTCTTTTCAACAGTTCAAGTGGTTTCCCTCCTTAATTCATTTATAAAGTTACTAAGATTTTTTAAATGGCCCATATTCTATTTGCAGGCTGATCATTTAGTTCAGTAGTTACTAAAAAGCATTAGCAGCCTTATATAATTCAAAAAGTTCCCAAGTAGGCAAAAAGCACACCATTCTTGTTAAATGATTATGACTAACCAGTCTCTAGAGAAACATTAGATTTTGTAGATACTCTTTCTTTCTTTCTTTTTCTCTCTTTCTTTCTCTCTCCCTTTCTTTCTTTTCTTTCTTTCTTTCTTTCTTTCTTTCTTTCTTTCTTTCTTTCTTTCTTTCTTTCTTTCTTTCTTTCCTTTCCCTCTCTCTCTCTCTCTCTCTCTCTCTCATTCTTCATTTCTTTATTTCTTCAGTGAGAGAAAGAGAGAGAAGGGGCAAAGAGATTCTTAAAGAGGATCCCCACCCAGCATGGAGCTTGATCTCAGGACCATGAGATCATGCATGACCTAAGCTGAAATCAAGAGTTGGATGCCTAACCAACTGAACCACCCAGGCACCCATACCATTTTAATTTATAAATAACTATCTCTTGAAATAACCATTTCAAAGGCAGATAAGAATTTTGCACTTCATTTTATCTATTAAATCATGATGAATTATTTGTTTCCTCTAAGAGAAATTAAATTCTTACTATTTTAGTACCAAGTCAAACTATTAACTTTGTATTATTCTACAAAATTTTTCTCACAACCCTTTGTTATAAGTAAAACATAGATACAGAAAAACATACAAATGTTTGGCTTCATACATTCTGTTAAGGAGAACATCACTTTAACTACCAACCTGGTCAAGAAATAGAGATTTCCTCCCTACCTCAAGAGCTCCTCCACTGGGACTCACAACTTAATCTTCTTTCTCTCTGAAAAGCAACCACTAATTTGACTTGTTATAGTTATCACATCCTTATCACTGAAGTGTTCATCCCTGACCCGATGATTAATTTTGCCCAATTAAAATTTTTTTAAAAAATTTTTTAATGTTTCATTTATTCTTGAGAGAAAGAGAGACAGAGCATGAATGAGGGAGGGGCAGAGAGCAGGACACAGAATCGGAAGCAGGCTCCAGGCTCTGAGCTGTCAGCACAGAGCCCGACGCGGGCTTGAACTCACTGGTGGTGAGATCATGGCCTGAGCTGAAGTCAGACGCTCCACTGACTGAGCCACCCAGGCGCCCCTTCACTGTTTCTTCTTTATCCAATATAACTATGTTCCTTCCAGGTTCATCTTTTTCCCCAGACCTGGAATGACCTCTTTGTCTAAGAAGTGCTAGTTTCTGGGCACTGGGGAAACTTGGTTAGTCATTGTTTCTAAGCATCTTCATGGAGAGAGCTAGGATATCTCTCTCTCTCTCTCTCTCTCTTTCTCTCCCTCCCTCCCTCACACACACACACACACACACACACACACACACACACACAGCCTCTTTGTCTAAGAAGTGCTAGTATCTGGGCACTGGGGAAACTTGGTTAGTCATTGTTTCTAAGCATTTTCATGGAGAGAGCTAGGATATTTCTCTCTCTCTCTCTCTCTCTCTCTCTCTCTCTCTCTCTCTCACACACACACACACACACACACACACACAGCATACAGTACTACATATGATGAACTCATATGGGCATTTCCTATTCAAATTCAGGACTACAGATTTTTTAAAATATAATTACTTTATATTTTACTCCAAGCGGAGAATATTCGTTGCCAAGTATACAACATATGACAGAATTGGAGTAACCTATAATTACTTTTGCCTTTGACATACATTATTTCTGGAGGAATTTTTGGCTTAACAATCTCCTTCTAGGTATATTACCATTTATAAATGTTCCAGGAAATAACTGCATCAAATTTGTCCTGAATTTCTTTGTCAGATTCCTATAATTTTTGTTCTTTTATAGTTATTTTATATTTTAGTTCAAGGCAAGTATTTGCCATCTTCCCAGACCTTTGGTCTTCTCATTCTTCTGTTTCTTCAACATGTTAGCCCCAGGAGATCTTTCTACAATCCTACATAAGCATTTCCTTTAGAATGTCATCAGCTTAGGGTCTGTTACTCAGATAAATATTGGATTGGCACCTGTTGTACACTTTACTGAGCTCTGGATGGTCAAATAATTAATTAGAAGTGAGTTCTGTCACTGTGATCAGCAGGTGTTAAACAAGAAGAGGAATCAGATAATTGCGAAATAAAATTCTTTGCATAGCACAATTAGTGGCTCTTGTTTAATTTATGAAAGAAAGATTCCTGTTAGTTGATAAAAAAATACCTTTGTTCCCCTGCAATGGTGGGCTTTCCTAAATATTTGCATTTCAACATATTTTAATACTTTAACTGGCACAACTTGGTTGTATCATTCACAAAATAAAAAGGAAGGGAAGTAACACGATATTTATATGCGTCGTTACAATTATCCAGACGCTTTCCCATCATAATAGTTCTGCATAACAGTTGTGACCAACTCTTTTCTATAGAGGCAAAGAGTTTATTTCCATTGTCTAATATAAAGATTGTTTTTCATCATAAAATCCAATTAAGACCACGTCGACAATTATGTCTGGAATGACTTATTGCTATACACAATTTAGATCTTCAGTGTTTTCATATTGAATTTTATGTTCTGAGTTTAAAATAAAATTTTTTGGAGTTGTCAGAATATTATACATTTTAATATAAATATATCTTGAAATTCTTTTTAGAGTATTGGCTAAGTCCTTAAATTAGGGATACGAAATGACTTTTACTACTAAAATTTTAAACCTATTTATTACATCAAGTAGAGAGTGACTGGAATTATACTATATTTGCTATTACTGCAGAAATGGGTTTTGAATAGTAAAAAAAAAAAAGTATCTAAGAAAGAATATAGAAAAGTGTATCAAGGAGCTTCTGAGGTGTTCCAAGCCTGTCTATCCCAGTGATTCATCTGCTACGTCCCAACACTGCATTCTATTATCGTGACTTGGTGTTCACTGAGCACTCACACAAGAGTCCTCCCTCTACAAACTGATGCTAAGGATGCCATTAGGACTCTGTAAACTGCTCCTTGAAACAGCAAAAATTTTAAAGCAAGTTAAATAACTTTGAAAAAAGTTTGAAAAACTTGACAGCAAGCCTAATATTCTTCTCATTCAAAGGCTTTTAGTGCTAAAAAAAAAAAATCAAATGTATGCCGCTGACGTCAAAGCCACATTACAATTTCAATAAAGATACTCTCCCATAATGTGAAAACATGATACATTTTTTAAAAAATTTATTTATTTATTTTGAGAGACAGACAGACAGAGAATCCCAAGCAGGTTCCCTGCTGTCAGCACAGAGCCCAAAGGGCACTTGATCCCATGAACGGTGAGATCAGGACCTGAGCCAAAATCAAGCGTCAGATGCTTAACTGAGAGCCACACAGGCACTCCAAAACATGACACGTTGTTAATCTCTTTTGAACAGAAAAACCTAGTAGTTTCATTATTTTTAAAAGGAAATACTGGTAACTGATAAATGAATGAGTGATTAAAGGAAAATTTAAATACCACAGCAACTTCAAAAGTTTTGGTGCTGGATTTTGGATAGTTAAAATATAAAAAAAAAAGTTTGGGGAGATAAGCCAACACCTGTTTTATGGTGAGTAGACATTATCAAAGACACATAAAAATGCAATGTAAATGATGATTAATTAGACTTGAAATGACTAATTTCTTTCATCTTTTTGGTTTTTGTGACAGACAAGTTGTAGTTACCACAAATAAAGTATAGGGAATATGGTAGGGACTTATGTTGAATGTGATGCCAGCAATTGGTTAAGCCTTTTTTTTTCAAGTTGACATTACTGAGGTCTGGGAAATAAGGTGACTTCTCCAAGGTTACACAGGTAGTTAGAAGCATGATTAGCAACCATGATATCTGACTTCCTTTTTTAGTGTTATTTTCCTAGCACCTGTATGCCTCCTGATGTTTCTACATACTGCAAACCCTATGGGTGAGATAGGTTGATGTACACAGCGATTGGAAACAAGCCAGGTATAAGACAGGAGGGAATAGCAACTTCTTAGGAAATGTGAGGGTATTTTGTCTCCTTGAAAGTATGAAGATTTGAATATTTAAAACATTGTGACATCCAACTAGAATATGCGTACAGGCTAGCCAGTTGCCCTTTTGATGCTCTGAAGGCATTTTTTTTAGCTGCTTAGATATATTCAGTATCTCAAATGGGTTCACATAGGTATGTTTATAAACAGGAATACAATTTCAATTATAGGTTAGACATTTTGTTTTGTGGAATGGATTATAAATAAAAGGATTTATAAAGAGCACTGAGTAGTTGCCAGTGTGCCCATCATTGATAGGATTCATTCGTTCATTCATTCATTCATCCATTTTATTGATGGCTTTGGAAGAATTTCAGGAAGTTTTTTTAAATCCAATCAATCGCTAGTCTCATGATTTGATCACTTTTCATAGGGCTGTGTGGTGCCTGACAGAGCTGTAAAGCCTTATGTTTTTAGATGCTAAAAATAAATAAATAAATAAATAAAATAAAAAAAAAATTGATGGTTGAAAACCTGCCTACAGAAAGTAAATAATGGTTCTCAAATTGTTTTGCTAGCCATCTACATAACTTGAATTTTCTGTTCAAACAGAAAAACATTAAAAGTCCTAAAGCACCATAAAAATAACCCTCAATATATTTAATCTTCATCTCAAACACTAGAATCTATTTCCACTATGAAATATGTCCTAATTATATATTTAACCTTTGTGTTGATGCAAAAATGAAACCAGTTTCTCACCAGGGCTTTTATTCTAGAACAAGCATAAAGGGGGAGAGAGGTAGGACAAATATTTAGTGATTTTTATCTAGAAACATGTACTATTTATATACAAGACCTCATAGATGCAAAGCAGTATGTTAAAGAAGTTAAGGAGTCTACTGTTGGTTGGGGAGACAACATGAGTTCACAGAAAAAAAAACAATAGATGCTAGTGAACTAGAAATATCAAATGTCTACTGTGGGGTCATGGCTATTAATACATTTGAAAGCATACCTCATCCTGGTAAAAGCTAAGATGGTTTTAGATAGGAGGAAGAAATTTAGGGTGAAAGGGGGAAAAAGTATCTACAAAGGCATAATCATGGGAATCCATCTGAGCTCTCAGGGATATGGGAGAACCTGTCTTTATCCAGAGTGTACTGAACCACTAAGGGCATTGTGTAAGAAAGGCCAACATGTTTTGTGTATGTATAATATGCCCCAAAACTTTTCAAACACTATTTTACTTCAAATAAATTTATACATAAGTATTAAGACCATCCTCATTTTATTGATTCAGAAAACTGAGTGAGGCTTAAAGAAAGTGAAAAGATTGTCTTGGGGTTTCTTGGTCCATGGCTAATAGTCTTTGCATGGAAATACATCGGTGTTTCTTTGTCTGACTTTGAGCTGGAAATGTAGAAAATTTTGTTTTGATTGTCTCCTATTCACCGTATTGGTGAGGAAAGACTCCCACCCTAGGGTTATGGGGATGGCCAAACACACTACACTCAACACAAGACAGATGAAATTGATAGCAATTTATTAGTCACATACACACACAGTCTGGGGGTGGAGGACATTGCATACTATACATAGTTACACATTGGTTGTACTCAGAAGTGGAGTGGACCATCAGAAGCTGTGGAAGCCAGGCTTTGTAGTATTAAGAGGGTGAAGTGACCTCTGGTTCCTTTGAGAAGCTACGACTGGCTATATAGAGTAATTCTGAGGGCTGCAGGGAACTGAAACTTGCTACTCAAGGATAAGCAGGAGGTGCATTTTTGGTCCAATTGGCAAGGAGACATTATGCATAGGAGAAGAGTGGGGAGAAGCACTTGACTTGAGGGAAATCAAGACTCCCCTCGTTTCAGATGGCAAGACAGCACATGATATTAATTTAGGTCTTTCACCACACTTATAAAACTGTAGGCTGGGTTTATCTTTCTCACTTTATGTTCCTCAGAAAGTTGTTTTCAGGGTGTGTGCGTGTGTGTGTGTGTGTGTGTGTGTGTGTGTGTGTGTGTGTGAGTGAATGTAGGAGCTTCTGACTATTTGTAAATATGCTCATTTCCTTTTGTATTTCTGGTACTTGGCATTCTCCTCTTACTATTTTCTTGTTTATGTTTAATATGCTTTTTTCCTTCAAGGCTATCCCCAAATAAGGTAAGCTCCATAAAGGTAGGGAAACTTTTAAATTATCTTAGTCATTGCTGTGTTCCCAATGTCTACAACAGTCTCTGGCACAGAAAAGATAAATAAATAAATTTTGTCAAATAAAACAAATAAATATAGTTATAAATTAGAGACTTACAGGTAGTTTTTATTTGATGTTGAGGCTTCCCTCAATCAGGTTTACACACCAAACATACATCAAGGACCTTACTTGGACCAGCTTCTATTCTTAGAATACAGTTTCTACCATCAAATAACTTACAGACCCGAGGAGGAGACAAATTAGTAAAAATACAATCGCAGTACTTGGTGACAATAACTGTGAGAAAAAAGAGCACAGGCATTTGGTGGCTTTAAGGTGAGGTGGTACTTGAATAACCAGAAAAGGATCCCTGATTTTTTTCAATCCAGACAAAGGAACCCCCCAACTTTTCTTAGCTACATATTCCTGTTTTCTGAACTTCTTAAAAACATGAAATATCAACAAAAACATGTTGTGATGGAATTTGTGGAGATGAACGACAAGTTACAAAACTTAGGGGGGTTGTTTTTTTATGAGTTTTGTCCACATACTAAATGAAGTAGGAAATTAAAGTAATTAAAATAAGTAATGAAATGTGTGTCTAGTATATGTAGACATTGTTTGTTGCCTATTTCATTTATATCTGTGGAACTGTAATATTGATTTGTTAGTCAGAATGGTTTTTATGGGGTAGAAGTTGCTTCTCTTCCATTCCATAGAGTTGAAAAATATTTTTCCTCATCTGTTCCTGTGCACTTTACAGAGGTGTGTGTTTACAAATAGAATGTGGAGTGTGAGATCCTGTTCAGTATAATTCCAATTCCTTTATGGCCCTTTTTATACCCTTTAGCAATACAGACTAGCACAGAACCATCACCAAAAGGTGGGTTTATGTTCTCATATGTATCCCTGGTTTCCCCTGTTTGAAAATTTAAGCAGGAAATTTATAGGATTTAAGTCAAAGTGCCCTATTGGGAGTCTTAACAATCTTCATAGTGTGATAGAAACATATTGAGGCTGTGTTCCTTCTGTTTGAAGGTGATCTTGGGATTTTACTGTTTTGTAAATTAAAGAAAGGGATTGATGTCATAAATTTATCCTGGAATTCAGTAAAGGTAAAAGTGCTTGCTACAAAGGAGGTATCCCATATAAAAGAGGCCTTTATATTGATCTGAAATAGAAGCTGTAAATTTTTTCCCCTTGTGTTAAAAGTACATTGGCTAGGTCGGCACCAGCTTCATTACCATTTATTTGGGGGCTGGGGAGTTAGGTTCTTAATTGGACATGGGTCTATTTGTTTTGCCAGTTTTGAAGATGGCAGAAATGGAGTAAATGGACTTCATAAATGGAGCATACATTTAAAATCCTTTAAAACATCAAGTGATGTAAAGAACAGGAGGATTTGGTATATTTTTCTCTGTGTCTGAGATCCATTTTTCTTCTGATTTTTTGTTGTCATGGCCTTAGGTAAGAAGCAAGTTGTGTAGGTAAACCAGAAAGAGGCCAGTTAGGTAAGGGTAGACTTTGAAGCCATAAAATTGATCCTATGCTTTTCAAAGAGTAATATATCCCTGATTCTTTTTCTGTCATTTTTTTTAATATATCATAAATCAAAATTTCAGATGAGATTTTCCTTCTTATTTTCTCTGTGCTTCTTTCTCCTTTCCTGACCACCGCTTCTTTCTTTCTCTCTCATTTTTTGACCAGGTACCCTAATGACTGCTAACGGATAAGGACTAATTTTGAGATTTTCAAACTAAACTTCGTAAAACTTTAGTTATTTTCTCCTTTTATACATAACTACCAGCACCTTAACTTCTTTATAGATGGCTGCTTTCATCAAAGATACAAATTATTTCTACAATTCACTTTTTTTTTGTAAATTCCTCTTTTGAAATCAAAATTAAACGGTAGCTCTTTCTTTTTTCCAGGGTTAATTTTGGGGGCTATATGATTTTGGTCTCCACAATTATTCTTTTATGCCCTCTAATGGCAGCCCGAGGAAACTCCTATTGGATCCAATTTCAAGAAAATAAACTTAAAAAAAATAAGCAAGCAATCACTTGAAGATTTTAATACAAATAACTGTCACACACCAGATATTTTCACTGTAGGAAAAAGATCATATGTTCATTTGCTAAACCTTAGAAAGTAGATTTTCTGGTTGATTTTTCATAGTTTTAAAAATATTTATTTGGGTGAAAATTAAAAAAAATCTACTTCTAGTTATTAGAATGTTTATATAAGTGTATTAGAGTGATAGATATTTTTCCTAAGTGCTTATTTGCTTTGGAATTAGTAAATAGGCTTGTATATTCATGATAGATAGATACACTTTACAAATCAACTTTGTATTTGTTGTTAGATATGAATGGGAGGAGGAAGATCCAAATAGAGTGAGGAATAGGAAGATCATAACCTTTTACTGTTTTAGCACTATATGTGCTAGTGAAGGTGGCCTGAATCTCAAACATCATGGACCCTCATAGGAGATTCACTTTCAAGGTTAAAACCTTGAAGATCGACTTTCACCACATCTTAAAAACGTGCTTATGTTAGCTGGTTCCAGCTTTATATTATAAAATCTTTTAATTTTTACTTTTATTTTTGAGAGAGAGGGGGACGCAGAGAGAGAGGGAGACACAGAATCTGAAGCAGGCTCACGGCTCTGAGCTGTCAGCACACAGCCGGATGCGGGGCTTGAACTCAAGAACCATGAGATCAGAACCTGAGCCCAAGTCAGATGCTTAATCGACTGAGCCACCCAGGTCCCCACAGCTTTGTATTATAAGGAAGGGTGATTTGTTTTCTTGATTCTACCTTTTAGTCCTCGTTTTTGCTATTTTTCTTGCCTTCTTCCTGGCTCAAGAAGCAGTTTTTCTGCTTCAATACCAGTCTCGAAATGGAGCTTTTGTTCTTGATGATGGAGGAAACAGAATGGAGGCATCTGCCAGCTGATTGGAGAATAACTTTGTCTCCACATGTCAGTGCACCTTTGTTCATTGCCCCATAAGAACTACATTGTTTTAGCAAAATGCTGTTAGAAAATTTTCTTGCCTATAGTGTTTACCTAGAATAATACTTATAAACATCACTATAACTAAATATCATTATATACATATCCTAAAAAAGATATGTTCATAAAATTGTTGTCTCCTTATAAAAATTTAAAAGTTCTATGATATGATATTCTACCAATATTGAACTATTCTCCAGAATTACATACAGATAGGAAATAGGCTGAACACACAAAAGCTCTTTGAGCCAGGGACTATAATCCTAATTATAATAGCTCCTGTTTATTGAACACCTACCACAGTTTACCTAGTCTTCGCCTCAGCTCTACACAAAGAAGTCTCTGTTCTCATCTGACTCACCAGAAACTGAGGCTCAAAGAGCGGGAATAATTTGCCGAGGGTCACAGTGACATCAGGAGGCAGAACTGGGCTTCTGACTCCCCTATGACCTTCGTGAGAAGGTTGTAGGAGGAGAATAGAGAGATGAGTGTGACTTTTCATTTTCTCCCTACTGTTCTTCAAGATGTTTGGATGATCTTCATCTTTAAAATTTCATTTGAGATAAGAGACAAGTGTTGCAATAGAGCTTGGTGAATTAGTGCTTTGCAGCTAGACCAGGGTTCAAATATAGGCTGGGCCACTTCCCAAGTGTGAGACATCCAGCATGTGATCTCTTTCCATCGATAGAAAAAGATAATAGTAGCCATTTCATAGGAGTTTTGTGAGGATTAAATAATATACACTGCCTAACTCACAAAAAATCCTTTGTAAAAAGGTTATCTTGTTGATATTTTTGAATTCTGGTGTCTTATTTTAAGGATTAATGATTCAGTTTTAAAAGGAGGGAATAAAAAATACATGCTGTATGTGAATATTATTTTCTAGATACTTCTTTATAACTGTAGGTATTGCCATACACAACATTTTATTCTACCTCACTGAATAAGTGAAAGCACCGAAGTATATTTTACTCTATGTTAATGAGTGAAAAGGGTTTTTAAATAATAACAATAATAAGTAACGCAAATAAATAATAAGTGAAATAATTACTATTACGTAAAAAATGTGAAATTCCAACAAACTGCTCATCTAACAATAATTTTTTAACGCAACTGAATCTTTGGGCCAAAAGTGTAGCTTTTACATCTGGAACTCTGGTTTTATCCTGGTTTGGAACAAGTGAAGAGATGGAAAAGTTTCCTGAAATTGAGGGATACTGTGCTGGGCATTTTAAATGTATCATCGTATTAGAAACTCACAATCCCTGTTGGATATGTTTTTCTTTTTTAATCACCCAGTTTGCAGATGAAAATCTGAGACTTTTTAAAATTCTTTTTAAATGTTTATATTTATTTTGGAGACAGAGAGAGACAGAGCATGAGTGGGGGGAGGGGCAGAGAGACAGGGAGACACAGAATCCAAAGCAGGCTCCAGGCTCTGAGCTGTCAGCACAGTGCCTGATGCAGGGCTCTAACTCACGTACCATGAGATCACGACCTGAGCCAAGTCAGACGCTTAAGCAACTGAGCCACCCAGGCACCCCAAGAATCTGAGATTTAAGAGTAGCTAAATAACTTGCCTAATGTCACACAGCTAATAAGAGACACAGCTAGATGTTTACCTCCAGAGTTGATAGTAATAACATCGCCACATTCTTCTAATTGGTCAAGCCATTTCCATTTTAAAATAACCACTTACAGAAACAAGCATGAAATAAAAGGGATACAGACACTGCTTCAACTAGGTTTGTTGGAATGAACAAAGGAAGGACAGTAAAAATGAAGCTTTCTAGGATTTGGTACTGCTAACCTTCCAGCACATATGCTTCTTGAAGAATCATTCCTTTAAAGGAATTGTCATATTATATTAAAAATCATTAAGTGACAGAGAACTTAAAAACTGCATGGTAAATTATTTTCTCCTTTTGCTGTATCCTGGGGGGCACCCAGAATGATAATGCTATAATTTTAAGTAGGCTTGCATGTGGCTTATGGTAGGTAACCATATTATCATGCACCCCCTTCATTTGGATAAATTACTTCTTTTTTTCATTTTATGTCTGAAAAGCTTACTGCTATCCATTCTAAGTATGCAGCTGTCTTATTGATTCCTCCTGGAGGAACTTGCTGACTTCAATAGGTGATATAAGAATAAAAGAATTTAGCTGTTCCTATTCCTCAAGGGCAGAGAAGTATATGTCTTCTTTATCCTCCAGCCATGCAGACCCCTAAGCATTTTTCATAATGCATCTGGTTTTTCTATTTGAGTCATTCTCTTATCTTCAAATACCTTGTAACACTTCCCCAATGGGGCTGCAGTTTGCTGCCTCAGCAAGTTGACTGTAAAACTAAAAACTTTTTACGTTTAGTAGTGTGAGGCCACTTGGGTCTTTCTCCGAAGTGATGGGTATGATAAAACATGGCATTTTGTTAATTTCTGGTACTATTTACTGGCTGTTTGATTAGAACAGGAAACAAGTCTTAACAATAAAGTCCAGATCTTAGAATATAAGATTTTAAGTTTTCATCTGAACCTTAAAGAATGAGTTCACTTACATTTTAATCTGGGTTTTAGAAACATCATTATTAGCTTTGGGGGCCTTGCAGCAATCATGGGGGAAAAATCATGCACATGGAGTTAAAAAAAAAAAGTACCAGTTTCTGGTCCTTGTCCTGCCATTTCATAGCTTCAGGAAGTAATCTGCCCCACTAAGTCTTAGCATCTTCATTTATAAAAGTAGCCTATCTTTCGATCTCACAGGGTTGTTGTAATGCTTAAATGAAGTAGTCTGTAAAAACACTTTATAAACCACAGTTCTATAAAAGCATAAAGTGTTTCTATTTTTTTACGATAGCCACACATACCTGGTTTTAAAAACTTCAATGGCTTTATTATTCCCAGTTAACAAGAAGAGTTTATAAACATGCACTGAACTCCGATTAAAGACTAGCATGGTGCTAGATACCTAGGAAAGCTTCCCAGCTTCCATGTTTTGACTTGGCCTTCAGAAGGGCAGGTCCTGGAGTAGCCAGAAATGTGACCAGGAGCAGTCGCATACACTTGATCAAGTGCTGTATAAATTATATTATTTTCTGTGTGTGCCATAACGTGAGAAAGTTGGGAAGTCCTGCCAGGATGATGAAGAACTAAAAGCACATACATCCCCTGTTTCTTTGAAGTTTATAATCTGATGGGGCAGCATACCAGATACTTCAGATGATTTAAGAACAATTACAAAGCACAGTACTGAATCCGAAAAGCTAAAGTACTGTTTGGATACAATTGTAATGAGAAAGATCTGAACTGGTAAAATGAATTTAGAAATTAAGCTTTCGGTAGGCATTGGTGATGAATTGCATAGAGAAAGAGACGGTTTATCACTAGAATTGGACATAGGTAAGAAAAAAATGTAAAAGGCAAGAAGGTTGTACTGATTATATTGCTGTTTTGTTTTAAACATTTTTATTTTTATTTATTTTTTCTTTTTAGAGGGGAGAGAAGGAGGGAGGGAGGGAGAGGAAGAGAAAGAACGAGCAGGGGAGGGGCAGAGAGGGAAGGAGAGAGAGAGATTCCCAAGCAGGCTGCATGCTGTCAGTGTGACCCCACGAACTGTGAGATCATGACCTGAGCCGAAACCAAGAGCTGGATGCTTAACCGACCAAGCCACCAGGAGCCCCTATACTGCTCATTTAGATGGGCCAAGTTAGGCTGCCATGGGAGAGCTGTGCTGTGATCGTTTGGAAGAAAGCTGTGAATGCTACCTTGAAGAGTTTGGATTTGCCAGCTGTATTAATTTCCTATTGCGGCTGTAACAAATTTGGTGGCTGAAAACAACTCAAATTACCTTAGAGTTTTGGAGGTTGGAAGTCTTATCAAATGGGTTGAGAAGACTGTGTCCCTTTTGGAGGTTTTAGGGGGAGGTTCCACTTCCTTTTAAAACTTCCAGGTGCCACTTGGATTCCTTGATTCATGATCTCTTCTGTGAATCACTCTGACCCCCCCTTCTTCGATCATCGTATTGCCTTCTGTCGGGCTGTGACCCTCCTGTGTTATTAACTTAGGCCCACACATTTAATCCAGGGCAATCTCCCAATCCCCAAATTCATAACTTAATCACATTGCATAGTCCCTTTTGCCATTCAAAGTAACGTATTTGCAGGTTCCAGGGAATAGGATGTGGACATCTTTTGGGGAGGGCACTCTTCAGTCTATTGCATCAGTATAGTTAATATGTAGTTCTAGGTTTTGAAAAGGAAGTTTAGGTGATTTTGTTTCTGGTATATAATATTTTCATGTGTGTGTGTGTGTAACCCACTCATGTGCATATATACAGGCAATGTTTTCAAAAAAAGTATTTTACATCTGACCAAATACACTCTATATTAATACCTGTATTGTATGAATGAATTGTATTTATTTTATTCTCCATTGTATACCCATTGTCTGTTGAAATGTCAGGCACATAGTATATTCATAATACTTCAATTTTTTTTTCAACGTTTTTTATTTATTTTTGGGACAGAGAGAGACAGAGCATGAACGAGGGAGGGGCAGAGAGAGAGGGAGACACAGAATCAGAAACAGGCTCCAGGCTCCGAGCCATCAGCCCAGAGCCTGACGCGGGGCTCGAACTCACGGACCGTGAGATAGTGACCTGGCTGAAGTTGGACGCTTAACCGACTGTGCCACCCAGGCGCCCCCAGTACTTCAATGAGGTATATTGGGTAAGGAGCCTCTCTCTGACAAGAAAAATGGTATTTACCAGCTAGAATAAGCCCCTCTATCGTATGAATGATTTAGACTAATTATTTCGGGGAATAAAAACCTGTAAAGACAGCAAAGAGAGTGGATAGATAGCCATGACTGATGAGTTCACCATCATGCCCTCTGTCTCATACCTTGCCACATTCTGATGTTATCATTGATTTACACAACAGCATCACCGATCTAAATAATGGGCAACTTAAATTAGCACTTTCTCTTCCACCTCCTCCTCCACATTCTTCTCCATCTTCCATCTCTAGTGCCTAATAAAATTACAAGTTCATAGTAGATTGTTTTTTTTATTTTTTAATGTTTATTTTTTATTTTTTAGAGAGAGACAGAGCGCCAGCAGGGGTGGGGGCAGAGAGAGAGGGACACACAGAATCCAAAGCAGGCTTCGGGTTCTGAGCTGTCAGCACAGCAGCCGATGCGGGGCTCGAACCCACGAACTGTGGACATCGTGACCTGAGCCTAAGTCGGATGCTTAACTGAATGAGCCACCCAGGTAGCCCCATAGTAGATTCTTTATTCAGCTTTCCTATAGATTGCCAACAACAAATTATAACATACAGTGACAAAAGAATCCCATTTATTTAGCAAAAACATCTGGAAATAAACCGTGTATCTAATAACTACTAATAGACTATAAAAGATGAAGAAATTTCTAGTTCAGAAGTTTCAATAAAATTGAAGATCCTAGTCCTGACTAAATGAATACCCAAATTTAAGGCATTTCCAGCAACTTTTCAACGGAGTTATTTTTGTAATTTGACAAAATGATTAAAAAAAATTATGTGAGAATAAAGCTACGAGAACCAATTTTGCTTATGGAAATAAAGATGGATAATTATATTATCAGATATTAATAAGTAATATAATATTAAAACAGTGTGGTTCTGACATTATAATAGATAAAGATGGAACAGAAAAGAGACTCCTAAAATGTGTGTGCGAGTGTGTGTGCATGTTCATGTCACAGATATTATTTCAAATCAGTATAGAAAGGCTAGATGATTCCGAAAACAGTTTTGGGACATGTGAAGAATCGTATAGGACAAAAATTAGATCCCTACCTACCACTATAAAAAAATGCAGATTATCGTATTTTGGAAATTAAAATACATGAACTCGTGAATAGTTAAATAATCCTGTAGTTGGGAAAGCATTTATATGCAGGCCATCTCTACAGAAAATCACATTATAAAAGACGAGAAGATTTGATTATGGAACAGAACAGGACAAAGGTGACTAATTTGGGGGCACCTGAGTGACCCGACTTCGGCTCAGGTCATGATGTCCACAGTTCGTGGGTTCCAGGCTCATGTCAGGTGTTGTGCTGACAGCTCAGAGCCTGAAGCCTGTTTTGGACTCTGTGTGTCCCTCTCTCTCTGCCCCTCCACTGCTTGCACTCCGTGTTTCTCTGTCTCTCTCTCACAAAGAAATAAACATTAAAAACATTTTTTTTTAAAAAGTGACTAATTTGGGAATATGTTTAATTTAGGCATCATACCTTTTCCAGATTATCAAAGAGAACCTATAATTGCCAGCCAAATTTAATTTGTCACCCCTTTCTCTTTTATAGAAGTTGCATATTTCTTCTTTGAAACAGTCAATGTGCTGGGGCACCTGGGTGGCTCAGTTGGTTAAGCCTCCAACCCTTGATTTCGGCTCAGGTCATGAACTCACAGTATGTGGGATAGAGCTCCACATTACGTGGAGTCTGCTTGGGATTCTCTCTCTCCCTCTCTCTGCCCCTCACCTACTTGCACTCTGTCCCTCAAAATAAAAAGTTGTCTCTATGCACAATAACCTTGAGATTGAGAGCATGCACGCAAACGGGTGCACCTAAGGGAACTCTTGTACAGGAGAAGAGGAAAGAAGAAGGAAGGGAAGGTGGGATAGGACAGGGGGAAGGCAAGGTAGTGGGGAAAGAAAGAAAAGTGGCAAGCTCTGAGATCTCAGTAGTGGAGGAGTATCTTTTGGAAGGTGCATAAGGAATGTCACTAAGGCAGCTGCTGAGTTTGAGTTTCATTTATTGGGAACACGAATGAATATGAGGTGACAGTCTGCAGCCCCATATTTTATTGCAGGGATGCATGCATCTCAAGAGGGTGTAGAGGAGAGAGAAAAATATGGAAGCAACGTGTCACCCTTTAATATCCCTCTCTTCACTTCCACTGTCATCCAAGTGACCCAATCTCTTAGCCACTCAATATTTGGCATGCTTCCTCTCAGACAGCTCTTGATACTCATTTCAAACACTCTTCACTTGGGTGTCAACTTCGTGGTAGCACGGAATGAGTTGTCCCCAGGCCCACGTCACTTTGGAGATGGCTCTATTGGTAAATCCTTGCTCTAAGAAGCAAGAATGGAACAAGCAACATTAGGTCCTAGAGATCTTACTACACGAGTGGGCGTCCCAGAGTTTGCTGCTTCTTTTAAAACTATGTGAACATGATACACCAGATGAAACCCCAAGGCCAAAGTCTCATCTCAATGGAATCTGTGGTTTTAGACTTGTGAAACTTATTTAGGTGAAACTTGGGTTTCCCACAGCTGCGCCTGAATCTTCCCATGGCAAGAGCCTTTACATCATTGAAGACTGAAGCTTAGGGAACACATCTGCTTAATTTATTGCTATGGTCAGTTCTGTCAGCAGAGGGAAGAATGGAGATAAACCTATTAGACTATAGCTATAGAATAAATCAAAATAGTCATTTTAAAAGCTGGGTTTTAAAACATAGACTGTAAATCAGTGTGATGATGCTAAGTATAATGAATATTTACAGGAAAGAATACCAAGGAAATTCATTCTTTATAAAATGATTCTTTTAGTTATGGCCACTGCCGGAATAGTAGAAATATCACCTTATCCTGTCTCGTGTCCATAAAAAGATTTTATGAAGGGCTTGTTTATGGAGAAAGGTAATACATAAGTGGTAGTTAAATAGAATTACAGCTAAGCCAGTGTATTTAAGAGCTGGTATTGCTAATGTTTAATAGAGTACTAGAGATTTGTTTTAATTATTAATCCCTAATGTAAAGTATCATTTTGACATAGGGTTTTTCAATCGCTGGAATTAATAGATTAATTATTTAAAACAAGCTTTACCATCTTAAACTTTTATAGTTGCCACATGATGTCACAGAGTTGGATCTTTGAACAAATCACCTCACCTCCCTGTGCCTCCATTTTACTTTTATTGAATACGAGTATGAAGTAATTTATCTCTAACTTTTTTCTCATCTCTAAACTTGAACAATTCCAATGGTCTTCGAAGATACAGAGCACTCTGTATATCTCTGCTGTTACTAACCAAAGAAAACAAAGCAAAACAGAAGTCTAGAATTTCTCTGAGGATGTTTGGTGTGTGGCTCATTTAACACATATTTATGGGATTCCTACTGCCACAGTGCAATTTTAAGGGAAACCTTTTCCCCACATTTTAACACGTATGAATTTGAGATTAGTTTTACATGTGATGGCATGCAATAATTATATCTTTAACAGAATTTCCCCCCTTATGGGTACCTAAATAAGGGCTCAATTTACTCTTTATGGAGTCTTAGGGTTGGTGAAATTCAAAATATGCCAGGCAATGTGCTATGTGCTGAGGATGCCTGGTCTCTCCTCTTAGAAAGCTTTCATTCTAAACGTAGAGCCACAGAAAGAAGTGTTAAAGCTGCAAGGGTGCGGGGCGCCTGGGTGGCACAGTCGGTTAAGCGTCTGACTTCAGCCAGGTCACGATCTCGCGGTCCGTGAGTTTGAGCCCCGCATCAGGCTCTGGGCTGATGGCTCAGAGCCTGGAGCGTGTTTCCGATTCTGTGTCTCCCTCTCTCTGCCCCTCCGCCATTCAAGCTCTGTCTCTCTCTGCCCCCCCCAAAAAAATAAATGTTGAAAAAAAAATTAAAAAAAAAAAAGCTACAAGGATGTTACACATGTTGTGAGATTATATCACAACGGTCCTCGTCCAGTACCAGCCTTATTTCCACCCTCTGCTCTTTCTACTTCTCTGCTATAGGCTGTTCTATCCACATCATAAATAATCTCTATGCTAAATTGTGTGTGCTTCAAGAATACACAATAATTTTAACATATTATTTCTGGATTAATTTTCTGTACCAGTGAGATACCCATCTGACCTGGATGGGGGGGGGGGAATGTGAATGATTTCTTTATAATAATATCTGTCAATAATTGCGTACTTGTTTTCCAGCTTCCACCCCAAATTTAGTGTTTGGTTTTTTTTTTAAGTTTATTTATTTATGTTGACAGGGAGGGGTGGGGGAAGGGCAGAGAGAGGAGAGAGAGAGAATCCCAAGCAGGCTCAGCACCGTCAGCACAGAGCCCAATGCGGGGCTCAATCAATCCTGCGAACCAGGAGATCGTGACCTGAGCTGAAATCAAGAGTCAGATGCTTAACTGACTGAGCCACCCAGGCGCCCCTAGTGTCCCTTTTTATGGACCAATTTAATCCTCAGTTGATTTTGTAAAAAAGTTCACAATTTATGTTATTCATTGTCTCAATCTGTAAATAGTTACCACTCTATAATATCTTTCCGATTTTTAAAAATTATGACTTTGGCAACAGGGTTTGGCACTGTGGACTTGTATTCAGAAATGAGATGTGTTACAAGATGAGGTCAGAGATGAAAATCACACTTTTCCTTGGGAACCATAGCCATGGTACGAGATGTATGCCAGTTACAGGTAGAGCTGCTCTGCCTGGTAAAATCAAAATGATTCATTCTTGTTGTTGAAAATGCTGGGAGACGCAGAATAGGTGGACATGAGAAGGGAAAGGGGGGAAGGAAAAGAATAGAGGAAGTGGCAGGTGGGTGGAGCCTTAGGCAATCAAAGCTTAGTACTTGAGGTAAAGATGAGGAGATGAGCCTCAGACTGACAATGCGGAGTCAGATGCACAAGGCATAGTCCCTCATGCACACAACTGGTTTTGGTTCTCTTTATGGAACATGACAGACGACTTGTAAACAGAAGTAATCTTCAGTATGTTTGTATTCATTAATTATTTTCCATCTTCTAATGTATTTTTCCATAGCAGCTATAGACAGATTTCTGTATTTACTTTGCTGCTAAACTTTGTACTTTGTAACAAAAAGCATTTTTGTCATTTCATTCCACAGGGTTTCAAATTATAATGCTCATGGCTGCACCATTCATTCATTCAACTGATACATTTTGAGTGTCTACTATATATCAGAGTTTGCTATTGGTACTGAAAAAAAAAAGCCATGACTTGCATAAGATTTTAAGTGGAAAACGAGCTTAATTAATTATTCCCACATTGCTAGGCATTTAGGTTGTTTAAAATTTCCCCCCACAGGAACCTCTTTGATATACATATGAATACACACACACACACACACACACACACACACACACACACACACACACATATATATATTTCTTTCCTTTCTGTTGTCTCCTTAGAAATAGAATTGCTTCCAAAGAGCATTTGGGGGTGAGGGGGTGGGGATAAGTGGGCTCTTGATTTACAGTAAAACATTTTAATGTTTTGACATCAAAATTATTTGCTTACAAATAATGACAAAACTTTACTATTGTTTTGCTAGTGTCATTTAAGATGGAGATATAGAGACATTTTATAACTATGGGCCTTTGGTAAATAATTGGTTTGAATTAGTTATATTATCTTAATTGTGTTTACAGTCTTCTAATTAAAAATGTAGTTTTAGTTCTTAAAGGAATTAATGGGTATGGGTTCCACTTGTGGATACCTAGAACTAATAAGATGGAAACGATCAAATAAAAATAGACATGATTTTTAGAAATGCTACTTAAGCAGAGTCAGTGACATTATGGAAAATGGAGAAATGCTCATTAACAAAGAAACCTGAACTTTAAAGAAGGCCTGGAAGACATCCTCTTGGAACGAATCCTAATTTTGTGAGGGACGTAACAGATGATCTAAGAAGTCCTTTGCTTTCTGGGACACTATAATAAAAAGATAATTCATGTTCTCATTGTGGTACATAGGGATTTAGAAACATTACTCATACCCATCACCTGCTCATTGGTGAAAGATTAAAATCCTTGTAAATAATACGCACATGTATGTAAGCATCATACATTCCATATAACTGCTTCTGATGCAAGCATCTTCCTCTGATAAAACCACCTCCAAAGCTTTATGGACATTCTTTCTAGTTATTCGCATGGGATATGGGCATGAACGTATCAGTTACCTCTTTCAGCAGACAACCAAAACTGAGTAAAGGAAGTTAATACAGCAGCTTTAATTTTTAAAAAATATAAAATCAAACTGACAAGACAATTAGGCTGTTAGGAAAGGCCTGCAAACAGTGGATACTGTTTTATAAACAAAAACCAATAAAAAATCTACTTAAATATCAAAGAGATATCGATCATAGATCACAGACTTCCCTTTAACATGGTAAATTGGTCTGTTTCATTCTTTATTAAAGAGAGATAAAAAGGTTATTCAATATTTCCAAATATAATTTTTTTTTTACTTCCGTGATATTAGTTCCCAAACCACTAAACTACTTACTTTAGTAGAATTCCAGTATTATCAATGTTTCAGAGAGAGAGAAAATAAGAGCGCACATTTCAGCAGGGAACATGACTGCACAGATACGCCATTTGAAGATACTATAAAACAGTGTTTTTCAAATGACCTAATCTAGTGTGGGTCCTTTTACCTTGCAATTTCCTTTCCAAAGTTGCATACCCACATCTTTAAAGTAGAAACTCTGTATAGTTCTACTTTAACTTTCTGGCAAGAAGTTGAGTTCTGAACCATTTAGAGATGTTGTGTATGACTCCATAACTAATTGAGGGAAATACCTATCCCACTTAAATAGTGGGTAGACCTCAGCTTGCTCGAGCATCTGGAACAAAACCTTGTGTTTGTACCTGTTGTTTCTCAGAGGTCACTCACTATATTTACTCTCTCTTCGTGATCGTTCCATACGTGTGTCACTTTAGCTTTGTGAAAATCTTGATGGTAAACTTATGGTGTGATTAGAGGGCTATTTTATTGGTAGGGTTTTAAAGATCAAGTCAGATTTATGTATGTCAAAGTCTATTTTCCTTGAAAGTCTAAAAATGGGAGTGCCTGTGCTGATTATGTTTATCACCATGGTTGTGTCAGATAGCTGTGATAGGTCCCTCAAATGAGAAGCCAGACAGGAGGAGGGTCAAAGGACGACTAGAACGTAGAAACTTGGTCTTCTGGCTTTGAATACTGCAAAGACAAACCAATGAGCAGATTATTTAGGAAAATGGAAGTAAAGATGCCACCTTGCATTCCCACCTGCGATACTATGACTTCCTCCTGACTCTAGCCTCTGGCTTCAGTTTTATTCTCTTCATTCGTTCTCCAGCCGGCATACACAAACCCAATGCTGACTCTGCTTAAACCCTAAGTATTTCCCCATAACTACTCACCACTGAGTAAGTGTCAACTATAATAACTTCTATACACCATCTTTCTTCATTTCACCACTTCAATTGTTGAACTCCAACCACACTGGATTAGTTGCAGAGCCCAGGAAGCACTCTACTCAAGATGGTGCACATGCTACTTCCTCTTGGTACCAGTTAAAGATTTCTAGGCTACAATTTGTAGAGACCTCAATCCAAACTGGCTTCGACAATAAACATGTTATTTCACATATTGAGACACTCGGGACAGCTCCCCATAACAAAGAATTCATTCGACAAATGTCATCAAAGACAGTTTTTTTTTTCTACCTTCTGTCTATTATCTTTGGTTATTACATTTTTCTTCAGGCTGGAAACAAGATGGCTGAAGCATTTCCAGGACAAAGTTCCAGCACAAAAATGTGAATATCAGCAGAGTCAGAATTTGATCACATATGCATTCCAGAACCATTGGACTTATCCTTAGATCTGTGGTTCTCAACATGGGGTGGGGGGTGATTTTGTCCTCCAGCTGAGTTTTAGTAATGTCTGGAGATAATTTTGGTCGTCACAGTGAGGGGAGGAGGGCGTACTAATGCCATCTAGTGGGTGGAGGTCAAGTATGTTGCTAAATATTTTACAGTGGACACAACAGTCTCCCTCCTTCACCCTACAAAACCCAAAACAAGGAATTATCCAGCACCAAGTATCAATAGTTCCATGGTTGAGAAACTCTACCTTAGACCAATTAGAACCATGCATGGATCTGGGGATAGGGTTTGCTTCTTCTGAGGCATATGGTTGTGTATGGGAATGTTGGATGTCTCAGCAAAACTAGAGTTCTGTTAAGAAGGAATATGAATGGGAAAGGATGTTGCATTTGTAACCAACAGAGTCTACTATACCCTGCCTGGGTTCTTTTTGTTCTTCATCAGTTGTCCAACTCATATCTACACTACAGACAATACTTTCTTTGGAACATCTCCTCTGAATATCGTCTCCTCTTCCCAAATAGTTTCTCGTGGCTGGGTTACATATTTCCAGTGGACTCTTTTTTTTTAATGTTTTTTTTTTAACGTTTATTTATTTTTGAGACAGAGAGAGAGCATGAACGGGGGAGGGTCAGGGAGAGAGGGAGACACAGAATCTGAAACAGGCTCCAGGCTCTGAGCTATCAGCACAGAGCCCGACGTGGGGCTCGAACTTGCGGACCATGAGATCATGACCTGAGCTGAAGTCGGACCCTTAACCGACTGAGCCACCCAGGCGCCCTTCCAGCGGTCTCTTAATATGGGTGCTACCTCATATCATTATACTCATTCCTTGGAATTTCAATTATCCTTTTTCTAAATCTTTCAACAGTGTGTAATGTTTTCAAGCTGTAGGGACTACGTCCTTTTTATGTAAAAAAGGTTCATCGGGAAGCGAAGTATATACTAGATGGTAGACGAGCAAGAAGTGGTGGTTCAGTGAAGAAAATAACTCCCATTCCTAAATTTATTTCCTTGTGACCTAAACCTCTGAGGAGTTCCTGAAGTTCCTTAAGTCAACCCTGGCTTTGACACTTCAAACCTGACACAAAAATACCACGGTGTGACTGATTCTAGACTTGCTCTCTGGCTTATATCACTACTCCCAAATGGCTTTTAAACATGTTGACTCTTCTGTGTTTAGCATATGGGTCATTATATCCACTACTGTCATGAAAACATCATGAGATATCATTCAGGCCTCCACTGAGGGAATACTTCTGTCATCATATATTCATGGTAAGAAAGGGCAAAACAGAAGAAATGTTCATGATAATCAATACTGAAGGGTTAAGCTGTAAGAGTTCTATAAGAAAACTGGAACTTTGCCTTTTTTAATGTAATTTTATTTTTTACTTTCACCATTTGCTAGAAGGGGAAAAGGAATATTGTGACATGCAGTAGGTACTTCGATTAGATCCTGACAGAATCAATTGCTATTTTTGTTGAAGTAATGAAAACAGCATTTTGATTTGAACCTCATATGATATGAATGTAAACAGCCATGTTTCATGTTCCTTCACAAAAGCTTTATTTTCTAAAACAATTGGTAATATCACAGTGTATCTCGCCTTTCAAAAACAGAGGGTTCATAATGGATTTGTATTCATATAATTTTATTGTATATCAGAAAGCAGAATATATTCTCATTAAAACAGCAGGAGAAAAATAAAGAAATCTCAACTTAATTAAGGTGATGTTAAAGTTGATGTACTTAGAGATATATATGAGTTTTCAATGTAAACGTCTACTTTCAGGGGTAAGATGAGGGTAAAGTCTTCTTAAGCAGAAAGTTTTAATAAAGCCACAAACCAATTTAGCATATTCCTGGGAGAAAATATTAAAGAGAAAGGAAGGATATAGGAAATTTATTTTTAGTGCACTATTTGAAATTGCTTTTTCTACATGTAGTACACTTAACATAATATTCTTTGAAATAATGCATATTTGAATCTTTAGGTCAGACACCACTGGCTTTTTTCAAACTACCATAAGATCGTTAATCTGTTAGTTTTCTCCATCATCACCATTATAATTTTGCTTACAGCGTTATTGCTTCCTCTAGAGCTCCTGCTGGGGCCTTCCCACTGTTCACTCTCCTTCCATACTTGTTTCCCACACAAGCCCTTCACCCGCTGAATCATTGAATTGAGTATGTCACTCATTTTCTTGATAACCTTCAATGATTTCTCATGGCACTAAACCGTAAATTCATTAGTCTAAAAAGACCCTCATGATTTCGTCCACCTCTCCAGGTTCTCTCACTCTTGCTATGAGGGTTCTTGAGTCCCCCTCAGGTGCAAATTACACGTTACGGCCGTAAGGCTCACCTTAGTAAGCTGTTCTAACGTTGCTCTTCTCTCTACTCTGTTTCAGCCGTCCTGGCTTTTGATTGTTTGTTGCCTAACTGCACCAAACCCATTTCCATCAAATTGCTCTTTCCTCCACCTGGAATGTTCTTCCCTCAGATCTTTACTTGGCTGGCCCATTTTCATTAGTCAAAATACAGTTAAAATATCACCTCCTCAGTATGTAAGTATCGAATCACTAAATTGTATGCCTGAAACTAATACTACACTGTATTTTTTTAAAATAAAAACTTAAAAATATCACCTCCTCAGAGGAGCATTTGCTGACAGAAAACCTAAAGTCATCTTTCCTAACCTCAGTTACTTTCTATGACATATTCCAGTATTAAAAGACATGTTTTTCCTTATCCTAATATTGTAATCTCCCACTCTTCCCCCGTCTTACCTCCCTTCTTCTTCTATGTTTATTGTTTCCCCTACTGGAGTGTGAGCTTCAGGAAAAAACCTTTTTTTTTTCTTTTTTCTTTTTTTTTAGTGTTTATTTTTTTGAGAGAGGGAGAGAGAGACACGGAGACAGAAACAGAGTGTGAGTGGGGGATGGGCAGAGAGAGGGAGACACAGAATCCGAAGCAGGTTCCAGGCTCCGAGCTGTCAGCACAGAGCCCAACAAGGGGCTCAAACTCACTGACTGTGAGATTATGACCTGAGCCAAAGTTGGGCGCTGAACCAACTGACTGAGCCACCCAGGCGCCCCCTCACCTTATTTTTAAATATCGGTACCAAGAATGGATGTTGGCCTATAATAGACAATTACTGTTTTTTGAATGTTGGGTATATAAAGCTTCTCTTTGAACAGGAATTCATACAAATTGATTCAGATTCTTTGCTATACAATATTATTCTCCAACTTTTCACCTGGCTAACTCCTACTAATTTTTTTCATGTAAATTTAAAAAATGACTCTTAAAGCTTTGCAATCGTGTATTTAGTTAAACTTAAGGCCAAAATTTTTAGTATTTCAGTATTACATTTTTCTCTTTCCATTCTCATCTATTTATAACCACCCTGCATAGTTCCGAGGTTTTTCTTCAGTGCATATGTTCAGTGAAGATTCATGCATATTTCACTTAATAGGATTAATTATCAGCCTTCCACTAATTATAATTAAAGTCTCCTCAGGTAATTGTGTAAGTTAACTTCAGTAATTCACACATACAGAAGAGTATTTTGTAGAATAATAATAGGGCATTGTGCCGCGAAATACTGTAAAGAGCATAAAGGGTATGAACACAAACTAAAAGAATGCAGAGTTCTAATATATTAAGCTTTCTTATGTGTGTTGCATTGTATCTAATTGCAAATTGTGCTACTAAATATATTGTCTATATATAGCAATGATGCCTTATTAAACCTTATGACAGTAGGTATTTCTACTAAAAATTACTTCTAAAACGTATAACTATTTCCCTCCTCTTAATAGATATTAGTATTCTAAGTTCTTGTTAAATAGCTTATGATTTAGAAGATAAATGCCCTGAAAATTGGTAATTTATATGCAAAACAAATGAAAAAGGCTTTCTTCAAAGCATCCATCCCTGAATGTACAAATTAAGGCTTTCTCCGTTTATGAAGCTTATTTTTTAACTTTTATTTATACCTAATGGCTAGTTTATATGTTACTACATTAAGAAGTCAGTGTTTTGAAGATGCCATATGACACTGAAATGGCCATCTTTTGAAATTATGGGATGCTTCATTGCAGAGTCAGACTGTAATCTGCAACCAATTTGTGTCAGCTTTCTGCATAGAAAAGATCTCAAATCCTCTCTTAAACCGGGAATCAGCTGAAGGTTTGTCTTGGTTTCCTGAGCCCAGTGCAATTAGGCAGCACGTGAATGTGGGCCACATGCGTTTATTGCTCTTCCTAGCATGTGTTACTTTGATGTGTTAGGTCGGAAGGCTCACTCTTTTCTGGGCAGCCTTCCTCCTGGGTCTTTATACTGCTTAGCAGTTGAGTCCAGACTTTGAAACACAGCCTAATTTAGAGGCGGATGCTGCAGCTGCTGCTGTCATTTCAGATGATTTTTTTTTTTTTGCTTTGATGTCAGCTTAGAATCTTGGGTGTTGTATCAGTAAAGCAGTGTCTGCGATTCACAAAACAGAAAGCGCACCATTTAAGCTTTTGTTTTAGCCTTTAAATTGAATTTCAGCACCTCCTAAATGATCAAAAAATTGTCTGAGCAAAAATACGTGGAATTTTGCATGCTATTAATTGAAAGAAAGGTATGAATAAAGGATATGTAGCTCCATTGGTATTAATTTAATACCCGAATTGCTCAATATCTGCTAAAACGCTGATGACAAAGTGTGTGAAATATAAATAAAGAAACATCTTCATCTTCTTCCTTCTGTATCTGATCAAGGGTGGCACAGAGGTTTTCCTTCCAAATGTTTGTCTGACTCCTCTTTAAAGCACTTTGTATTAATTATTGTTGTTTTATTATTGTTGAACCTTAGCAGAGAGCTTACTAAATCCTCTAGGGACAAGACCAATCATGGACCTGCTTATCTTTAATTTCTCTAATTGAAAACCCTACGTCTGAGAAACTGTAAATCTGGCCTCCTAGATAGGAAATAACTTCAACATCTCCAGATTGTCTGTTACTTAATAGGAAGAATAGGTTTAAAGCCTAGAAGAGGTGGACATTTGGGAGTTAAATGCTAGTGAACCTACAAGGCCATACGGGTAGGTTTCCTCAGCTGACTCAAGACCAAAAAGGCATATGGAGAACTCCTTTCTACACTTTCTCTGTTGACAAGAAACATGTATCATTGAGGGGTTTTAGAACAGCACCTGCCTATGTATACACAGGCTGGTTTTTCTAATAGGTTGGGAAAAGTTAAATTGCTACTGTCTGTGAGCAAAAAGGAAATACAGTGTTTCTCTGTGTGATATAACTGCATGTGCATTTACAGAGAAAAACTGAAGGTGACTTTATTGTGGTATTTGGCAATAACAAAAGTCAAAATTTTAGTTACCTAAACAAATTTTGTGAAAATCCCTCCTTTCTTCCTTCTGTCTAGAAATTGTTATTATAATATATTCTACAGAAAGTTCTTTCAGAAAAGGGCCAACGTAAGTTTTGTCTGAGAACAAAAACCATATTTAGTGTTGATAGTAACAAACCACTTTTAAAAGTTAGTGAATGAGGGGCATCTGGGTGGCTCAATCGGTTAAGCGCTTGACTTTGGCTCAGGTCATGATCTCACAGTTGGTGGCTTTGAGCCCCGCGTCGGACTCTGTGCTGACAGCTCAGAGCCTGGACCTGCTTCGGATTCTGTGTCTCCCTCTCTCTTTGCCCCTTCTCCACTCATACTCTCTCTCTCTCTCAAAACTAAAAATAAACATTAAAAAATTGGCGAATGATAGCCTTATTTTAACATGAAATATTAGAAATAATATTAGAAATATTAGAAACAACTAGAAATTAAATGTTGCACAATCACTAAATGGAATATTATACAGTCATTTAGCATGTCTATGAAGAATTTTTAGTAATATTGCCCAATTACACAGGAAAAACATAGCAAATGTAGGTGAAATCATAAAGGAAACATACAATGATGATAGTGGCTGTGTTCAGTTAATTGGGAGATGGAGTTTTTCTACTTTCCTGTATATTCAAAACATTTTTATATACTACAGTGACATAACTTTATCAAGTATAATGTACAGTTATTTAAAATATCTACAAATGTCTCATTATATACGATGTAATGCATTTGTAAAAATGGAATTTATTTACTGTGTTTTGTAACTTAAAAAATGAAAAATCCCATTTAATTCCTTAGATTTGGCAGGGACACGAAATGTTCTTTTCTTCTACTATTTTTGGGCATTTTCCAAACAGAATTTTAGCCTTCATATTTTTGATTAGGCAAGTATTTTGGTACTATCTTGCACTATATTATGACTTTATTTTATTTTAAAAATTGTGTTCGACTTTCTAAGTATGTTTGGCAATAATAACTATTATCCCTTGAAAAATCTTATAAATTATTAGTTTTTTATTATAAAATTATTTTAATAATAATAAGAACTTATAGCTAAGCATTTATATGGAAGTCACCCATGGTTATCTTGAATTCAGGTCAGATTTGAATAGACCTGCATTGTTTAATAGGGTTGCTCATAAACACAAGGCAGATTTTGACTAAACTTAAATTCATTGAAAGTACAAAAATTAAAAATTCAGTTCTTCGGTCACATCAGCTTCATTCCAAGTGTTAAATAACCCCATGTGGCTAGTGACTGGTATTGGGCAATGCAGATATAGAACATTTCCATCATCACAAAGAGTTCTATTGGAAATGCCAATATAGACCCTATTCTGAATAACTAGTGCTATATGCCTAATTTTATCCTGTGTAGCATGTTTAAAGAAGCAAAATTCTAGATGATTATCTCAACTTTCTTTTTTAATTTTGTCCTTATACAGACAATTTTGAGAGAGAGAGAAAAAACTCTCTCAGCGTGTTTTGTTTGCCATGTGTGTTTATGTGACAAAAGAAAGTCATATGACTGAACAATAGTCTGTACTAAAATAAAATCCATCTTTCATGCCTTTGTTCTTACAATATTTGCTTTTTTCAAAACCCAGATGTTTCTTTTTTCCTACTTTAACACGAGCAATAGGGCACAGAGCCCTGTGCAAATAGGAAGTGTGGGAAAAACCTGGAGGCTACCAGCCACTTAAAATGAAAGGTGAAAGGAGGAGGAACCTTAATCCGTAGAGGATAAGAGAGAAGATAAATCCCACTATGAAAATACTGCTTTAAGTGGAAAAAAATAAAACATGGGCATAAATATAGCAACCATCTTTTAGATTGTTATGTGTAATCATTTGTAGCACGCTAGAGATCTTTTTCTAAAGACAACTGTGCTGAATGTTGTATAGACAGTGAAATTTAAGATCAAAGTAGAGAGCAGAGTAGTATTTTTTAAAAGAACACTTTTCTTTAAATCATAAATATAATATTTCCCAATAAAAAAATTAGAGAATACAGGAAAGCAACAAAAAGGAAGTAAAAACCATTCATTATATTTTCACTTAGTTATTATAGTGCATAATTCAGATATATTTTTACAAGAATGCTTTGTTCTAAAGAAATTCTCATTTAACTTTCCATCATAAGCAGCTATCAAAACATTAAGAGTTCTTCATAAAATGTAATTTTTATTATTTTACTTACATACAGAATTTATTCAACTAATCTATCACTTTGGAATACTTGGGTTATTTTGCATTTTGTTGTTTAAACATGCTGCTATAACCAGTTTATTTGCTTGAATCTTTGTCCACGTCTGTCATTATTTCCTTAGAGTAGGTTTCCAAAAAAGAATGACTAGATTATACAGTGCAAATTTGTAAGTCTCTGCTTCTTATTGATAAATTTCTTTACAAAAATGTGGCAATGTACATTCCCACTAGTGACTATAAATATCTTTTTCCTGACATACAATTATTAGAATGACAAGTAATGGAGTAATATTTATAAAGTTGGAAATTATTCCATATAAACTTATATTCATTCATTACAATAAATTCCAAAGGAGATGCTATCAAATGTATTTTGACATGATAAAGCATCACATATTAAGTTTTATTTTTAAAGGATAAAATATTACCAACTAATAAACAGAAATGGAAATAATTTCCTTTCCTATTTATTAATCCAAATCTCTTAAAAGTATGGAATACATATCAAGTAAACAATAGCATTATGGTGTAGCATTAATTTTTCTCCTGCAGCTTATTGAGGTATAATTGACAAAAGTTGTATAAATTTAGATTTTTTATATAGATCTATCTATATGTACAGATAGTGAAATAATTACCACAATCAAGCTAATTAACATATACATCAACTGACAGTTTTTATGCATGTGTGATGAAAACATTGGAGATCTACTTCCTTAGCAAATTTCAAGTATATAATACATTATTACTATTTACTAGCGTTACCATGTTATGCATTATGATCAAAAAATTATCCATCTTATAACTGAAAGATTGTCCACTCTGACAAACATGTCCATTTTTAACCCTCCTTACCTCCCCTAACCCTGTAGTAACTACCAATCTTCTGTTACTGAGTTCAAGGTTTGTTTGCTGCTGTTGTTGTTGCTTTGTTTTTGACTCTACAAATGACTGAGATCATGCACTATTTGTCTTTCTTTGTCTGGCTGGTTTTAGTTAGCATAATATCCATAATATTTCACTTACTTTGAAAACATACCCATAAGTGGATCATCTGGTAGTTCTATTCTTAATTTTAGAGAAACCTCCATTCTGTTTTCCATAATGGCTGTACGAATTTTTATGCCTTGATATCATACAAGGGTTCCTTTTTCTCCATATCCTTGACAACACTTGTTATCTTTTATCTTTTTGATTATGAGCCACCCTAACAGGTGAAAGATGATATCTCATTGTGGTTTTGAAATGATAAATTATGTTGAGTATATTTTTACATACATGTTGGTTGTATGTCTTCTTTGGAAAAATGTCTATTCAAGTACTTTGCCCATTTTTCAATAGTTATTTTTGTTTTTTTACTATTGAGTTATAGGAGTTTCTCATATATTCTAGATATTAACCCTTATCTGATATAAAGTCTGCTAATATTTTCTCCCATTGCATAGGTTGCCTTTTCATTTCATTGTTCCCTTTGCTGCTAGCTTCTTAATGATTTTACAGTATAGATGCTGATCATTTTTTGAAGTATGTTAATGAAACCAATTCCATTCCATTCCATTCCAAAATAGAAAGTTTTTAACTTTAGTTTCACTTGTTTATTTTTGTTTTTGTTGCCTGTGTTTTGGTGTCAAATACAAAAAAATCAATACTAAAGCCAATGTCAAGGAGCTTTGCCCCTTATGTTTTCTTTTAGGAGTTACACAGTTTCAGGTCTTACATTTAAGTCTTTAATCCACTTTGAGTTGATTCTTTGTATGGTATAAGATAAGCGTCCAATTTGTTCTTTTGCATGTAGATATCTGGTATCTTGACCATTTATTGATGAGGCTATCCTTTTCCATTGTTTTCCATTTCCATCTTTGTCAAAGATTAGTTGGTTATACATGCATGGGTACATTTCTGGACTCTCTATTCCATTGACCTAAGTATCTGCATTTATGTTAGTCCAATATTGTTTTGATTACTATAGTTTCATAATGTAATTTGAAATTGATCTTTTTTCCCCTATGACATATTTTTTTTTTAATTAAAGAATACTTGACACACAAGTTACATTAGTTTCAGGTGTATAACACAGTGATTCAACAATTCTATACATTCAGTTACACTCACCAGGATAAGTGCAGTTACCATCTGTCATCATACAATGTTATTACAATATTATTGACTAAATTCCCCATGCTGTACTTTTAATCTTTGTGACTTATTTTATAACTGAAAGTTTATACCTCTTAATCACCTCCACCTATTTTTTCCTTCCTCCAAACCACCTCCCCACTGCAAACCAAGTTTGTTCTCTGTATTTATGAGTCTATTTGTGTTTGTTCATTTGTTTTGTGTTTTAGATCACACATATAAGTGAAATCATATGGCATTTATTTTTCTCTGCCTTTTTCACTTAGCATAATACCCTGTAGTTCCCACCATGTTGTTGCAAATAGCAAAATTTCATTCTTTTTTATAGCTAAGTAAATCTGTTGTATACATTGACCACATCTTTATCCACTCATCTATCAATAGACCCTTTGGCTGCTTCCGTATCTTGGCTATTGTAAAAAATTCTGCTATAAACATAGGGGTGCATATATATTTTCAACCTAGTGTTTTCATTTTTTTTTTTTTTTTTTTAGTAAAAATCCAGTAATAGAATTACTGGATCATGTGGTATTTCTTTAATTTTTTGAGGAACCTCCATCCTCTTTTCCACAGCAGTTGAACCGATTTACATTATCACTAAAAAGATATGAAGGTTCCCTTTTCTCCACATGCTCAACACTTACTATTTTGTGTCTTTGATTCTAGCCATTCTGACAGACATAAGGTGATATCTCATTGTGGATTTGATTTGCATTTCCCTGATAATTAGTAATGATGAGCATCTCTTCCTGTGTATATTGGCCACCTATATGTCTTTAGAAAAATGTCAGTTCCAGTCATCTGCCTATTTTTTAACAGATTGTTTTGCTTTTTGATGTTGAGTTGTGTAAGTTGTTAAATCTGTTTTGGATGTTAACCCCTTATCAAATATATCACTTGCAAATATATTCTCCCATTCACTAGGTTACTTTTTACTTTATTGATGTTTCCTTTGCTATGCAAAAGGTTTTTATTTAGTATAGTCCCAATAGTTATTTATTTATTTATTTATTTATTTATTTATTTATTTATTTATTTATTTATTATTTTTTTTGCTTTTGTTTCCCTTGCCTGAAGAGACAAGCCAAAAAAAAAAAAAAGTTAGGCCAATGTCCAAGAGATTATCTATGTTTTCTTGTAGGTGTTTTATGATTTTAGGCCTCACATTTAGGTCTTTAATCCCTTTTGAGTTTATTTTTGTGTATGTTGTAAAGAAAGTGGTCCACTTTCATTCTTTTCCATGTTGCTGTTGAGTTTTCCCAGCACCATTTGTTGAAAAGACTGTTTTTGCCCCATTGTATGTTCTTGTCTTCTTTGTCATAGATTAATTAACCATTTAAAAGTGTGTTTTGTTTTTTTTGTTTGTTTGTTTTTTGTTTTCTGGCCTATTCTCTTTCATTGGTCTATGTGTGTATTTTTGTGCCAGTACCACACTGTTTTGATTACTACAGTTTTGTAGTGTATCTTGAAGTCTAGAATTATGGTACCTCCATCTTTGTTCTTTTTCAAGATTTCTCTGGCTTCTCTGGGTTTTTTGTGGTTCCATACAAATTTTAGCATTATGCTATTTCTGTAAAAATATTATTGGTAATTTGATAGCAATTGCATTGAATTTGCAGACTGCTCTGAGTTGTATGGACATTTTGACAATATCAATTCTCATCTCTGAGCCTGGTGTATCCTTCCATTTATTTGTGTCATTTTCAATTTCTTTCATCAATGTTTTATAACTTCTGGAGTACGTGTCTTTCACCTCTTTGGTTAAATTTATTTCTAGTTATTCTTTCTAGTGCAACTGTAAATGGAATTGTTTTCATAATTTCTTGCTACTTTGATTTACTGTATGGAAATACAACTTATTTTTATTGATTTTGTATCCTGCAATTTTACTGAGTGACTAGTTCTAACATTTTTTTGGTGGAATCTTTAGAGTTTTCTATATGTAGCATCACGTCATCTGCAAATAGTGACAGTTTTCCTTCTTCCTTGCCAATTTGGATGCTTTTAATTTTTTTTTTCTTGTCTGAATTCTGTGGCTAGAACTTCCTGTCCTGTGTTAGATAAAAGTGGTGAGAGTAGACATCGTTATCTTTTTTCTGATTTTGAAAGAAAAGTTCTCAGTTTTTCACGATTGAGTATGATGTTAGCTATGGGTTTGTTATATATGGCTTTTATTATGTTAAAGTATATTCTCTCCAAACTCACTTTGTTAAGAGTTTTTATCATGAACACATTGAATTTTGTCAAATGCTTTTTCTGCATGTACTGACATAATTTTATGATTTTTATCCTTTGTTTTGATAAATACGATCTATCACATTGGTTGATTTGCAGATGGGTAACCATCCTGCATACCTGGCATAAATCCCACTTGATAGTGATGAATGATCCTTTTACCGTATTATTGAATTTGGTTTGCTAATATTTTGTTGAGAATTTTTGCATCTATGTTCATGAAGGATATTAGTCTGTAGTTTTCTCTTTTTGTGTAGTGTCTTTGCCTGGCTTTGGTAGCAGAGTAATGCTGGCCTCATAGAATGAATTTGGAAGACATACTTCCTCTTCTATTTTTTAGCGTAGTTTGAGGAGAATAGATGTTAATTCTTCAAATGCTTGGTAGAATTTACCCATGAATCCATCTTGCACTGGGCATTTGTTTGTTGGGAGTTTACTGATTACCAATTCAGTTATGTTACTAGTAGTTCATCTGTTCAGATTTTCTATTTCTTCCTGATTCAGTGTTTAAAGACTGTATGTTTCTAGAAATTTATCCATGTATTCTAGGTCATCCAATTTGTCGGCATATAATTTCTTGTTGTAGTCTTATATAATCCTTTGTATTTTGTGATGTCCATTGTTCTCTTCTTTCATTTCTGATCTTATTTGAGGTTTCTCTTTTTTTCTTGCTGAGTCTGGCTAAAGGTTTATCAATTTTGTTTATCTTTTCAAAGAACAAGCTTTTTGTTTCATTGATTTTTCTATCATTTTTAAGTCCTATTTCATTTATTTCTGTTCTGATCTTTATTATTTCCTTTTTTCTATGAACCTTAGGCTTTATTCTTTTTCTGTTACCTGTAGGTGAAAGGTTAGGTTATTCATCTGAGCTTCTTCTTGTTTCTTGAGGTAGGCCTGTATCTCTATGAACTTCCCTCTTAGAACTTCTTTCATTGCATCTCAAACATTTTGGATTGTTATTATTTTAATTTCTCTCCATGCATTTTTGATTTCCTTTTTGATTCCTTCATTGACCCATTTGTTTAGTAGTCTGTTGTTTGGCCTCTACATTTTGTGTCCATCTCCCCCCCTTTTTTTAATATAGTTTTTTTCTTGTAAGTTATTTCTAGTTTCATACCATTTTGGTCAGAAAAGATTCTTGATAATTTCAATCATCTTAAATTTATTGAGAGATTTTTTTGTGCCCTAACATTTGATCTATCCTGGAGAATGTTCTATATGCACTTTAAAAGAATGTGTATTCTGCTGTTTTGGGATGGCATGTCCTGTATATACAGATGAAGTCTATCTGGTCTAGTGTGTCACGGTTTCCTTATTGATTTCCTCTTGGATTATCTCTCCATTGATGTAAGTGGGGTGTTAAAGTCCCCTACTATGATTGTGCTACTATAAATTTCCCCCTTTATGTCTCTTAACAGTTGCTTTATGTATTTAGGTGCTTCATTTTTGGGTGCATAGATATTTACAATTGTTATATCCTCCTACTGGACCGATCCCTTTATCATTATGTAATGCTCTTTTTTGTCTCTTATTATAATCTTTATAATTTGCTGTTGATTCCCTCCAGTATATTTTTCGTCTCAGTTATTGTGTTCTTTAAGTGGTTCTTTTTTTTTATTATTTTTTTATCTCTTTGTTGAAGTTTTCACTGAGTTTATTTGCTCTTCAGTCTGGTGAGCATCTTTATGACTATTACTCTGAACACTTAATCAGGTAGATTGCTTATCTGTTCTGTTTAGACTTTGTTTCCAAGTTTTTTTCTTGTTCTTTCATTTGGAGCACATTTCGCTGTCTTCTCATTTTGTTTGACTTTCTGTGTTTCTGTTTATGAATTAGATAGAATAGCTACTTCTCCTAACCTCAAAGGAATGGCCTTGTGTAGTTAAGTTCTTGTGCAGACTGTGTGCCTGGTCGTTATGGCTGGTTGGCTGGAGCTATAGGCGGGCATAGGCTAGGGGTCTCAGAGCACTCCAAGGTGGGGCTGCCTTAATCGGATGGCTGAAACTGAAGTGAGAATGAACTTCAGGTGGTTCCCAGGGCTCTCTACACTGGCAGGACAACTGAAGTGAGTGCAAGCTGGGGTGTCCCAGGGCATTCTATGTAGGGAATACCCTGGAAAAAGTCTGGAATTTAGGTGGGCCAGGTGGTCTTATGGTACTCTGTGCAGGGGGATCTCTGGTAGAACAGCTAGAGCTGGAGCAGGCATAGGCTGGAGGTCCTGGGGTTCTCTGCCAGAGGGTACCCTTGTGAGTCATCTGGGACTGAAGTGGGTATAAGCCTGGGGTGTTTTGGGTGCTTTGCATCTGTGTTACCTTGGCAAGATGACTGCAGCTGTAGTTGACACTGTCCAGGGATATCCCAGTACACACTGTACTAGGGCCGCCTTCATGGGAAAGCTGGGGCTGTTGTATGCCAGGGCCCTGGGACTCCCGAAGATAGCTGGCCCGCCAGAGCACTCAGACCCTGCTCTCTTCTGTCCCTTCAAGTTAGAGCAAGAATGTAAACAAAGGCATTCATCTGTCCCTCCAAACCTGGAGAGAGTGCCAGCAACTCTCCTGTCATTTGGTAGAATTCTAGGGATGGCTCCTATATATTCTGGTTGCTTTTTAAAAACTGCAGCCCTTTTCCCGTGCCCCAGGGTTTTCTGTGTCCAGGGCCGGTGTGGGCCAGGGGCTCAGCCTCACTTGGGTGGCAGGCTGGCTACTCTGCTCCCCTCTGCATTATCAAGATGGAGGAGGATCGTAATCAATAGCACTTGCCTGCCCCTCCAACCCCAGAGGCAATTTCCTCCATTTGGTAGAGGGCTATTCCTTTATATTCTAGGTGTCCTTTTAAACCATGGAGCTTTTTTTTTTTTGCCCGAGGGCGGATCAAGCTGCTCCTGTTTCCTCAGTATTACTCCTCCCACTGCAGTTTTCATATTGTTGGTATGGGGTTCCCTTCATTACCTGTCTCCATCTCTCCTGCCATAGTCTATGCAATCGCTCTACTCTTTGTTGTGCAAATCTGTTCAGTCAGCCCTCAGTTCTTCTTCAAGAGGAATTGTTCTATCTATAGGCACAGATTACGAATGTTCATGGAGGTGAGTTCAGGGTCTTCCTGCATCACCATCTTAAACCTTTTGATCTTGAGTTTTTAAAAGTGAAATGTAATAATGTGAAATTATGGAACACTTTTGAAACTGATTTTGAAGATTATTAAGAAAACAAAGATATTAAGAAATAGATTTGGTATATCTGTGATTATTACCCAATCTGTCTTTTTTCAGTGGATTTTTATCTAATTAAGGCAAAAAGTATATAGAAAACAAGAAAGGGTATAATATCATTACACCATTAAATTCTTTCAAAATAGCTTCTGATGATGCATCTCAACAAAGAAATAAGAAACACACAGGTAAAACCAATTTGTGATGAATTACAAAAAAACATTTTTTAGCTTGCTTCGCAATTATCTATAAATTTTATAGTATACACTTAGAAGTAGCATTTATGAAGTAGCTGGTATGCATAAGCACTTTATGTGTAAAGATTGGGCAAAAGTCATTTGATCAATAAGAATATGAGCTGAGATTTGAACTACTGTAAGTCTATCTTCTATCCTCCTATGAAAATACTTCTTACATACCATGAGTATGCATAGTGTTGTCATTATTTTTTTTCACGTTTATTTATTATTGAAAGACAAAGAGAGACTGGGCATGAGAATGGGAGGGGCACAGAGAGGAGGAGAAGGGGAATCTGAAGCAGGCGCCAGGCTCTGAGCTATCAGCACAGAGCCCGGTGCGGGGCTCAACTCAAAAACCACGAGATCACGACCTGAGCCGATGTTGGATGCTTAACTGACTGAGCCACCCAGGCACCCCTATAGTGTTGTCATTATTGAGATATATTCTTGGAAGTGGAGCTTCCAGGAAGTAAGAGTCGACCTCAAGAAGCTTAAAATATATTTGAGCAGAGATAAACGGAAAATTTTAAATTGCACTAATTTTGTTATATCGACCAAAGCTTAAAATGAAGATTATAAATAGAAATTAGTCCTACCATAATAATAAATAGTAATTGCTTATTTTGATGAAATAAAAAAAAACCCTTTTGATTAAATACATGTTGTGGGCTTAGCTACTGTATAAAAACCATGGCTCAGAAAAGTTCTATGTTTACTTAATATTTGTATAAAACTCCTGAGGTAGTTGGGTAGTTTGAGAAAGAACTATCTAGGCCACAAAGTCATCCAAAGAACCAAGTTTCTTCCATACTGGTGTTTCACCACCTTCTAGGACATCTCTATGATTTGTATAGTCAATGCTAGCTCAAGAAAAGAGCCACATCTGTTTTAGGAGTATGCTTTCTTTGCCCCATAAATTGTATATATATCACTTCTATTCGTATCCCATTAATAAAATCTTTAGCCATACCCAGTTGCAAGGGAGCCTGGGAAACATAGTATCAGACTGGGCAGTCATGTTTCCTGTTAAAACTTGGTGTCCAATTATGAAAAGAATTAAGAAAAGAATGGATAGTGGAGGGGGCTATTTTATACTCAATTAAACCTACTGATTCCTCATTTCCCCAAAGATTTTAATACTTAAACAATTTTGGTTTATCCAGTTTTTTTTTTCCCTCTCTCATAGTATGTTGGAACTTACTGCCTATGTAATAATAGTTTCCCTTTACTTCCTCCCCTCCAAAAAAAAACACCCAAAAACAAACAAACAAAACTGGAGGTGACCATACAAGTTATCTACTCCAATTCTTATGTCTTATTGATGAGAGGAATTTGGCTTCAAGTAGTATATACCCCAAATTTCTTCTGCTAGTTAGTGTTAAAACTAAGACATCAATTTAAACTCTGCTTTAAAATTTGAGCCCTTTTATTCCTTTTAGTTTATTTTTTAAGTTTAAAAATATAAAATTATAAAAAGATATATTCATATTTTAAACACTTTAAGATATATTTAAAAATGTGTGGAAAAGCTGTTTTTGTTTATGTTGTGGATGGGCTGATTGAAGGTTCCCAACACCTTTCTTGAATAAGTCTTAACACATTTGAATTATCTATAATTTCTGGTGTCATTGTCTTTGAACTAGAGCAAGAACTTAACACATTTGAAGTAATCAAAATCAGGGTTCTTTCCGGGTTAATTTTTTTCTCTAGCCTTTTATGGTTATCTTGAATAGATCTAAATCAACATTTTTTTTCTTTTTCTTTTTTTTTTTTTTTGTTTTGTTTGCCATTGGACTTTCCAAAGTATTTAACTTTCATGGAAATAAGAATTGTCTCTCTCTCTGCAGTTATATTCTAAAATATTTAATTAAACCATGAAATTCAGTAATAAGCTCAATGAAATAAACAGCTTGGGTCCACACATAACTGACTTTTATTAAACATACAATTCAACCAATAAGCAGATAGGGGAGGGAGTGCTAAAGAGTCATTTATGAGCCCAGTGCTCTGGATGCTGCATGCATCAATACATACATTGTACCAACAGCATGGAGAGTTTGAAGAGAGCTTCAGTGCTATTACATGTCTAGTCAAAACTAATACTTGTTGATTGTTCATATTTTAAAGTTTACCATTCCTTTCTCTTTGTTTTCACTATCATCCTCACCATTAATAATTTGAAGTTGTAATATAGAGAACATTGTGCTAGAAATTATGGAATCCCAGAAATTTAATATATGTTCTCTAATTCAGTGGAGGAAAGAATACCAAAAGTAGAGCTCTGAAAGCCTGGGGTAAAATCAAGGAGAATTTGGGGTGATTAAGTAAAGTTTTCTGCATTCTTTTTAATATTCTTTCAGACCTTTTAAGAAAAGCACAATGTACTTATTTTAGTAAAACTACTAAATTCTACACAATGCTGTTGACTCCCACATCAACAAAGTGACCAGACCTATAGAGGTACTAAAAAATTATTAAAATTATGTAAAATGCAACAGGGCCACCTGAGCTTGGGTGGTTGTCAATTAAGTGTCTGACTCTTGGTTTCGGCTCAGTCATGATCTTGTGGTTCGTGAGTTCAAGTCCTGCATTGGGCTCTGCCCTGATGATGTGTAGCCTGCTTGTGATTCTTTCTCCCTCCCTTTCTGTTCTGTCCCCACTTGTACTCTCTTTCTCTCTCTCAAAATAAATAAAATTTAAAAAATAAAATGCAGATGGAATTTTATTTAATTTGCTTCCAATGCTATCAAGATCCTATTTATAAATATTCGACCATATGCCACTTAGACCTTGAGAATCTTCCTTTAAGTCTCCTGCAAAGAAGCAATTGGACTTGACCAGGAAATATTGTAGTGAGGCAGAACTTGTGGACTCTAAATATGTGAACGTATCTCTTAAGAGCATCAAAATCACTCATGATTAAGTTACTATGTTCATACTTAAAATTAATGAACATACACAGAGCTTGTGAGGAAACCATTAAAACAATTATATGAAGGTTTTAAAACATAACACTGAAAACTTCTGGGTATAATTTTTAGTGTAAAACCATGATATAAAACTGGTAATATAGTTTAACCACAGCTCTGTAAAAAGAGTAATGTCAAACCGTGAAAGGACATACACTGTAGAGCTGACTTTTAACTTTTCTTTACAACTTGTCACCAGTTAAAGATTATTTTATATAAGAATTCTATGTACTTCAGTTTTCCCTAATGTACCATTTAACAGATATATTTTTTAAATCTCCCCAATAATTTACAAATTTACATAATTTTTATGGTTCTTTAATCTTAGGATAAATTTTAGGCACAAGTAGCTATGGAATATGCATGGTTCACTCATAGCAGAGGACAAGAACAAGGCATTAACATTGTCACCTGTCCATGTCCCATAAAATGGCCTGTGCTAAATTTATATACCTTAGAAAGCAATATAAACTAGTAAATTTTTTTTGCTGCAAGGAATGGTATTAGCATATTAAAATTAAATGAAAGATCTATTTCCCTACAGATAACATAACTCAAAGTTTTGTCTATAGGATCTATTTTTCACATATGTGGTAGTAAATGAAGACTTGATTACATGATAGTTATCAACATTCATTCCAGATAATCAAAAGTTCATTTAAGTTGCTTACTTTGTAAAGGTTAAATAACAGTTTTATGTGCTACTTTGTGAGAGAATTCTGTGGTAAAGGTAATGGATTTCATAAAAATGGAAAAGAGAAAATGTAACTAGTAATGCTTGCTCAAGTATTGAATAGGTAAGCAAAAAATAAATTACTATTGCCAACCTGTTTATTGTGTGTAGTTTAGTTCCTGTGCCTCACCTATATTCTTCTTGCCTGACTTTTGTGAGAAAAGGTCAGATTTTGAGTAATTGACTGAAAGTATAATTAAAGCTAATTAACAAGTAATGCTCGCAAGACTGCACAATTATAGAAATGAATTTTACAGTGATAAACTATAGCAGTTCCTAAACTACATTTTTCCCAAAGCCCTGTTTAAATTTTTTCTATGAGATAGAATCAAGAGCAGGTGTGAAATTGTCTCTGTATTTCACAATAAAGTTTCTTGAATATTGTTATTTCACCATCAAATTAACCCAAACCATCTATCCCTACCAAATTTAAATGGACCACGAAGTTCATTTTACAAATGACACCTCAGAAAATATTGCGTTTTATAGGTAAATGAGCTACCTAGAATAATAAATTCATATTTGATTTTTTTAAATGTATGTATAAAATTTTTATGGCTGAAGCTTAAAACCTTTAATGAAACCAAATTATATTATAAACTATCTGCAAAAGTTTTAAATATGTTGAGGAAACAGTTTGAAAAATACTAATTTATAATATGCTATTCTTTTGATTGTTCACAACTTTATATGTATATAAGTGTCTAAAATAATACTCTCCCCAATAAAAATGCTTCCCATGCATGAAATTCATTTATATATTCATTTATATATTTATTGGGTTCCATTAGACCCTAAGCATGGACTTTTTCATTGCAAATTTTTACCAACCACATGCATTCCAAATAGATAAGCAGAAAGAATAAAGAGAAAGTTATCATACTACATACTTCAGCTTTATTTTGTTAAAGTGGATTTAACGATAACAAGTGGCAAGGGTACGAAATTTGGACAATCTTAACACTTCTGCATGCACAGGCGTGAATAGTTAATGATAATATTTTTAGGGAGAGGTTGAAGAAATAGTAACTATGTTGTCTTTTCTATTAACATTTCATGCACATGACTTTCAAATACCTAACCTTGTTTTCTACTTTCTCTGGTCATCAAATGGAAATTGTCCAGAAACTTAAAGTAACCCTCAGCATCTTATTTTTTTCAGGATCATGGCAATATTATGCATGAAGGCAGTGGGCTTTGGAGGGCAGTGGGGGTTTGGTAGCTGAAATCTATGCTTTGCATCATTTCTCTGGTGTTTTTTTCTTCCTCTTTTTTTCCCCCCTTTTGTATTTGTTCTCTCAGTTAATTCTCTCCAAGAATCATTAGTGCAGTCATTTTCAAATTCCCCACAGCCTTTCCAGAATCTATTGATGCTCATTCTCCAAAATTTTTCAAATTCCATTTCCTCATTTCACTTCTAGTGATACTTCCTTTGTTCAGACCCATATAGATTCTGTCTATTTCAGTAATCTTTGAATTCTTCTTCTGTTTTACAGTCCTTACAATCCATTCTTCTTCTTTTTTTTCTAAAGATTTTTAAATTTTTAAAAAATTTACTTTGAGAGAGAGATTGTGCGTGCGCAAGTGGGGGAGGGGCAGAGAGAGGGAGACAGAGAATCCCGAGCAGGCTCAGCAGTGTCAGCGCAGAGCCTGATGTGGGGCTCGATTTCACAAAGTGTGAGATCATGACCTGCGCCAATATCAAGAGTCAGATGCTTAACCGACTGAGCCACCCAGGTGTCCCCCAGTCTTTTTCATGAAAAGCTTTCATCTATAGATCTCTTCTTACAGAGACTTTCATAATTTCTTTGTGTAATTTTGAGAACACTCTGACAGGTCTTTTTCACATTGCATATAGAGAACATAGTGATTACAAACATGAATTAGAATATAGCATCTGATATTGAATGCTTCTTTATTTTTGCCTCATAGTAATGCTAATATCTTTGTATAAAAACGAATTTCCCTTTCTTGATTACTGTGTGCCTCCTGGATTCCTCTGTTTCCATCAGTCACCCAGGACTGAGAACAGTGAGCCTTGTTGTCTAACATACGTGACTTAATGAATGCTAAATACTAGAGTCACTTGCAGACTTTTTTACTGTAAAATATATGAACTTTATACAGTGTATCTCAAACTTTAAGGGTCTACTAATCTCCTAGGGTCTTTGTAAAATGCAGATTCTGATTCAGTGGGTTTGGGGTGGGTCCTGAGATTCTAATTTCTAACAGATTTCCAGCTGGTGATCATCTTGACACTATCAGTTGCTTGAGTATTACTGTCAAAGATTATCTGTGTATATGGAACCCAGGGAACTACTACCATGCCAAATGAGCTTTCAATTCAAAAAATATCTATGGAACATCAGTGGCTACAAGGGGCACAGAGTTGAACAGTACCTGCCCCTTGTCCTCAGAGAGATTACAATTTGATAAAATAGACAAGCCCAGGATACAAACTGCTCTAATACAGGATAGAAAGTGGTATATATCAACCAATAGAAAGGCACAGAGTAGATCACTTTTCCACTTTGTATTGGGAAAGCTATGTGCCAATTATGTCTGAGGAGAGAAAGGGAAAAAAAAAGCTTCAGGAGGGACGTGGCATTTAAAGCTCTTTGCAAATAGAATTTCAAAAGGAACAATATGGACAGTATGACAGGAAACAGTATGAATAATAAAAAGAGTATTCTAGATTGAGGAAATTACTGGAACATGGGCACAGGGGTAGAACACTGTAAGGCATTGGTAGGAATCATCAAGAAGTCCTGTTTGATAAGAGACTCTTAAATATGGAGAACAAACAGAGGGTTACTGGAGGGGTTTGGGGAGGGGGAATGGGCTAAATGGGTAAGGGACATTAAGGAATCTACTCGTGAAATCATTGTTGCACTATATGCTAATTAACTTGGAGGTAAATTAAAAAATAAATAAATTAAAAAAGAAAAATCCTGTTTGGCTGTGCTGTTAGGTGAGTGGGCTATAGAAGAGCATAGGAAGCAAACTCAGAAGTCAAAGAGACAGAAGACTATTTTAAAGGTCACCAGATGGAAACTGGGACTATATTCCACATGAGAAAGATCAGTATGATACTCTGCTTAATGCATAGCTTAAATATTTTCAGAATATTTTATATTTATATATTTTTAGACTAATCTAGACCAGGTCGCTCCCTTGAAGCAATAGAGCTTTTTTTTTTTTTTTAAGTTTCTCTATACAGTTAAGCAAACATATAAGGTGTAAGATACAAGAATGAAGTAATGAGCCACCAGCAGATCCTAAATAACTACGAATCAGATGGATAAATTGTTGACCACAAAGATACCAATGTACGAGGACTGGCAAAGTGACTATAGTTATAAACACGATTGATGATATGTAAGGGACTTTTATGTAGTAAATATGGCATATGGATGGCAGTAGCTAAACTTCTTAATATCCTTGGGGCGCCTGGGTGGCTCAGTCGGTTAAGTGTCCGACTTCAGCTCATGTCATGATCTCACGGTTTGTGAGTTCGAGCCCCGCATCAGGCTCTGTGCTGACAGCTCAGAGCCTGGAGCCTGCTTCTGATTCTGTGCCTCCCTCTCTCTCTGCCCCTTCCCTGTTTACACTGTCTCTTTCTCTTTCAAAATAAATAAAGGTTAAAAATTAAAAAAAAAAAAGAATATCTTTAAAGATTCCAATTCTCAGTCACATACAAGTTCTTATAATAGTATTTCTGTGTAGATATTCTGATTCAACAAGTTCAGGCACATAATCTTTGGCTTACCTTAATTTCCCAGGAACCTCTCTGATCTTCTTAATTCTTTATACATCAGAGTCCTTCACTGTAAACCTTTTGTCCCTTAAGTCACCAAATAAAGACAAAATCCAAGTTAAAAACTGCTTGCTAAGCAAATTAGATTCAAGCTGTCCCAAATAAATATGCAATCCTGTTAAACATCGTGTTTTGTTTTTTTTTTCACTCCTAGACAATCCCTCTATTCTCATATTCAGACCATTGCCCCTTAGATTCTTCCATATAAAATTCTGGCACTGGCATTGGCAAAAAGAATCTGGCACTTTAGTAGGATTCCCTACTCTAAATTCCTGATAGGTTAATTGCCAATTCCTTGCATCACCTTGACTCAATATTATAAATATGTGCCAAATAAATATGCCTTCTGTTTATTGAGCAAAGGAAGGTTCAAAAGGGCACAAACAATGCTTCAAACTCTTCATGAAAGTGATGTAAAAATACCAGCTAGAAAGCTTTTGGGGAGGCAGTGGTTCAGGATCTGCCTTCCTGGAGGCTTTACAGTGACACAAAGTAACTCTAATTCAAACACCTTCAGAGTGAGGAATAGAACTGAAATAGATTACTCCCTTTCAAAGGCCCTTTAAAATTTTTAGGTATTTTTCTCCCTCCACATATTTTTTATTTACAATTTCTTTGCTAGCCTCGTGAAGTAGGCATCCGTGAGTTCTCTCTAGAGGCTCTGGTATCTACAGTTACTACTAGACGATGGAATGAGTCATTTCCCTCAAGTCAAGTAGAAATTGAAAATTTAAGAGTCTTTGCTACGTCTGGGAAGAGTTGGGATGGTCTTTATTTTCTTAGAAGAGATTTATTTGAAATCTTCACATTATGAGTGAGCACACATTTGAGACCAATTTTAATGTTTTCCTTGGAAAAATGGTACTTAAGAGTTAAACATTATCCCAGCAACTGGTTTTCATTAGTAAGGAAGTTGAACTTGAAACGTATGGCTCAGGAATAACAGAGCAGAGGAACCAAGTCATGAAAAGGTAACTTCCTTACTACTTAGTCTCTATTTACCTACTCATTTTAATAAACCTTTTTAACCAAAATACCTTGTTAATGCACGGGATATGTATATATAAGTATGCTTATATGTTTGTATAGAAAACAGCAGAGACTACTGATTTGTGTTATGGTGGCAAATTATAGAAACTAAATTCTTAGTGAATATATATGATGTATAGCTTTTTTTTTTTTAATGTTTATTTATTTTTGAGACAGAGAGAGACAGAGCATGAACGGGGGAGGGGCAGAGAGAGAGGGAGACACAGAATCAGAAGCAGGCTCCAGGCTCCGAGCCATCAGCCCAGAGCCCGACGCGGGGCTCGAACTCACGGAACGTGAGATCGTGACCTGAGCCGAAGTCGGACGCTTAACCGACTGAGCCACCCAGGCACCCCTATGATGTATAGCTTTAAAAGTTAAAGTATTTCCTTTTATACACTGATAGTGAAAATTAATCCGAACTTTTCCCCTCCCCAAAGAGTGTTGAGGCAAATGATCAATTTCTTATAAATAGCTTCTGGGCACAGTGTCCTATGTTTATGTCAGTCAGAAATACTTGCTACACTAATGGCACCAAATGTTGAAGGAGTGTGAAATGTAACATACTTCTTAGCCAAATGTTCTCAAATTGATCAATCACTTTTCTTAAATTTTTTGAACAATTTATTCATTTTTGAGAGTCAGACAGAGCACAAGTGGGGGAAAGGCAGACAGAGAGAGGGAGACACATTATCAGAAGCAGGATTCAGGCTCCTCTGGGCTGTCAGCACAGAGCCCCAATGCGGGGCTCGAACCCACAAAGCATAAAATCATGACCTGAACCAAAGTCAGACACTTAGCCAACTGAGCCACCCAGGCTCCCCAGTCAATCACTTTTAGAGGGAAAGCTTTTTCAATGAGGTCACCATAGTCTCTAAATAGCAGAAATTGAGGAGACTGTTAACATGGTAGAGAAATAAATTATCTGAAAAAGTGTGAAACACCCTTTGTGAAAACTAAAAAGCAATGTTCTTAATATTACCAATATTTTAAGCAAAGAAGATATATTCTCAAAAAATGTTAACCAATTTTATACACTTTAAGAAGTTGTACCCGCTCAATGTGTTTTAACCCCATCTTGCTGAACAGCCCTCAGAGTTAGTCTAAAATAACCACAAACCATGACACCATTGGCTATTATTAATAATGACGACCGTAAAAGAGTATGTGTTTAAAGCCTGATTAAAGCATATTCAAATGGCCTTTATAAAATTCTAGAATACCGAGGATTATGCATGTTGACAGTGAGATGGAATAACCAGAGATAAAAAGGATTTTTGATCCTAGGCAAAAAGACATCCAGGAAGAATTTAACCAAAAAACATATTTTTTGCAGCTACATAAAACTAAAGAGATTTATAAATCTTTCCCTCTCTCCTCAAAGTTTACCTCAGAAGAGAAATCATTCACAGAAGGTAAGTATAGTCTGAAGAAGTCACAGGGAACATTTCACCTTTTGTAATTATTTTCGAGTTTCAAATTAAAATTTGTGCATATTTTTCCTTAGCCTAAATGGTTGAAGAAAATGAAGTAACAGCTGATAAAGGTTGCGTTCAGTTTTCAAAGAATCTTTTAAATAACACCACGAATGAATATGTAATCAAACTATATAGTGCCCAAAGAAAGAATGGTAAGGAGGCATGGTTTGAATTGGAGCATCAAGTTACCTTCTGGGGAAGGTTTAAGCTGAGACCTGAAGAACTTAAGGTGGAAAGAATAGAAGGCTTGAGAGCAAAGCTGAAAAAGAGCCTGGTGGGTTTGATCAACAGAAAGAGGCTATGTGGTAAGAGAATGGAGATGTAGGAATGCAAAATTAACTTAGAGACTTAGGGAGGCCCAGATAATAAAGAGAGCTTTATGGGCCACTGACAAGAATTTGGATTTCGTTACACATTGAATGGAAAGCTCATAGGGGTTGCATGCAGGGTAGTGACAGGATCTAACAAACATTAAAAATATATGGCAATTGCTATTATTTAAAACAATGAACTGAAAGGAAAGATAAGATAGAAATGAGAGATGCTAGCATGTATGTGTATTAGACTAGACTAAGGAGAGATGGTGGTGTTTTTAGACCAAGGTGGTAGCAACTAGTGACAGAAAAAGCTGCTGGATTTAAGACACATGTTGAGATTTGGTGATGATAGACGTTGAAGGTAAAATAAAGGACGTGTCAAAAATGCTCAGTTTCTGTTGAGGGAAAGTGCATCAATCTAGGTGCCTTTAATTAAGAAATTAAATTGTCCTTCATGCAACCCCTATCAATTATTACAAGTAGGGTAGTGATGTCTCCAACTATTACTGTTTCATTGTTTATTGTTCCCTTTAATTTTGTTAGTTTTCGCTTCATGTATTTTAAGTCTCTGCTCTTAGGTACATACACATACTGTTGTCTTCCTGGTAAACTGATCATTTTGTCCTTATAAAATATCTACCTCTAGAAACAATTTTTGTCTTAAAGTCTCTTTTTGTCTGATATTAATATAGCCCCCTAAGCTATTTTTTCATGAATGCTCTTATATTAATCTTTCCACCCCTTTACTTTAAATCTACTTGTGCCTTTAAAACTTAAGTGTCTTTTGTAAACAGCAAATACTTAGGTGGTTTTTAAATTCAGCTTTTAGTCTCTGCCATTTGGTTATAGTCTTACTCCATTTAATGTAACTACGGATAAAGTAGGATTTACATCAACTATTCACTTTCTGTAGGTCTTATGTCTTTTTGTGGTTCCTCTATTCCCTCATTACTGCCTTCTGTTGTGTTAAATAGATACTTTTTAGTATACCATTTTAATTTTCTTATTCGTATTTTTTGAGGGTTTGGTTTTGTGGTTGTCCTGAAGATTACAATTCGTATCTTAATCTAGTTTACATTGATATTCATTAGATTTCATTTCAATAGCATACAATAGTGTATTCCAATAGAGATCCATTCTTCCTCTTCCTTTGTATTATAATTATCATACAGATTACATTTTGTACACTATAAGCCCATCCACACAGTTGTATAATTATTGCTCTATGTATTTGCTTTTAAATAAGATAGTAGAAAATAGTTACAAACAGAAAGACATTTATTCTTTCTTTTACTTTTACCTATGTAGTTATGTTTATGGATGCTTTTTATTTCTTTATGTGGTTTCAAGTTACTGTCTAATGTCCTTTCAGCTTGAACTCTCTTTAGTGACTACGATAGGACACAATTACTACTGGCAGATTCCTTTAGTTTTTTTTTTTTTTTTCTTGTAATTCCTTCTTCATTTTTTGAAGAATAGTTTTGCTGGATATAGAATTCTTAGTTTATAGATTATTTTTTAATCTATATTAAATCTATGGCATCCCATTGCTTTCTGGACTCCACGGTTTCTGATAAGAAGTCAGCTTTTATTCTTATTGAGAAATGGTTTTATACAAGTTATTTTTCTTGCTTTCAAGATTTTGTCTCCATCTTTGTTCTCTATTAGACTATGAGATGTCTAGCTGTGACTTTTTGAGTGTATTTTACCTGGAGTTCATTGGTAATCCAATTGGTAGTCTCATCTGATGAGATTAATATTTTTCATCAAATTGGGGAAGTCTTTGACCACTGTTTCTTCAAAAACCTTTTCTGTCCTTTCTACTTTTTACTCACCTCATGACATTCCCAATATGTGTATGTTGGAAGGCTTATTCGTATCTCTCCAGTCTGTGGGGCCCTGTTCAATTTTTTCGCTCCTTCTCTTTCTGCTCCTAACACTGGATAGTTTCTCTTGAACTATCAAGTTTGATGATTCCTTCTCTTGCCTGCTACACTCTTGATTTTGAGTCCCTCTACTAAATTGTTCTTTTCTGTTATTGTGCCTTTCAACTACAGAACTAGTTCTATGTAGTTATTTTTTTTTAATTGTGTTGATCTCTTTTTACTATTCTTGGTAAGGTGCTGTTGTCATGTTTTTCATTATTTCCTTAGTTATTTTCATTCTTTAAACATTTATAATAGATTTAAAATCTTTTTGTACTAAAATGTGAGTTGCTAAGGGACGTTATTTTCAGAATCCTTTTTGCCATTTTATGTTGCACACTTCTTGTTTTGTTTTCATTTATTTATTTAAAAATTTTTTTGCATGTCTCAAATATTTTTTTAAATTTTTTTAACGTTTATTTATTATTAAGAGACAGAGGGGCGCCTGGGTGGCTCAGGTCATGATCTCACAGTCCATGAGTTAGAGCCCCATATCAGGCTCTGTGCTGACAGCTCAGAGCCTGGAGCCTGTTTCAGATTCTGTGTCTCCCTCTCTCTCTGACCCTCCCCCATTCGTGCTCTGTCTCTGTCTCAAAAATAAATAAACATTAAAAAAAATTATTATTAAGAGAGTGTGAACAGGGGAGAGGCAGAGAGAGAGGGAAACACAGAATCAGAAGCAGGCTCCAGGCTCTGAGCTGTCAGCACAGAGCCCGACGCGGGGCTCAAACTCAAAAACTGTGAGATCATGACCTGAGCCAAAGTCGGATGTTTAACTGACTGAGCTACCCAGGTGCCCCGTGTCTCAAAATTTTTGGTTGAGAACTGGACATTGTAACAACTTTGGTATCAAGTCCCCCCACCCAGATTTTGTTGTTAGTGTGATTTTGTTGTCATTGTTGTTTATCTCATTGCTGTGTACTTGTTCAGAGATTTACCTAGACTAATTCAATAGATTTTGTATTTCCTTCAATATGCAACCAACACTGCTGGATTTTTTTTAATAAAAAAAATTAAGTGTTTTTAATTTAAAATAATTCTTTAAAAATTTTTTTAATGTTTATTTATTTTTGAGAGACACAGAGACAGAATGCGAGTGGGTTAGGGGCAGAGAGAGAGGGAGACACAGAATCTGAAGCAGGCTCCAGGCTCTGAGCTGTCAGCACAGAGCCTGACACAGAACTCAAACTCATTAACCACGAGATCATGACATGAGCCGAAGTTGGATGCTCAACCAACTGAGCCACCCAGGCACCCCTAATTTAAAATAATTCTTATTTAAATTGTTAAACCGGGCTTCCTGTGAGTCACCCCTGATTCAGTGTAATTTAGTGGTCAGCCAATGCAATGTTTGATGAGAAGATGTCCTCAAATAACTTGCCTGTATATCTTCTACCTTTACCAAGGGGATCTGTACAAAGGCATCCCTTCAAACTTCAGGACATTTATAAGACAGCCTTAGCCTTAGCTTTCACTTTCTACTTGTTTAGGGCCTTATGTTTGGCCAGAATTTAATGGAGCTTTCTTCTTAACCAGGTCTTTTCAGAGCTGTGTGCATGCTCACACAGTCTTTTAGATGTTCAGAAATAGGTTGAAGCTTTTCAAATTTCCTGACAGCCATTTTGGTCTTGAAGATTTCCTTTTAAATTCTTGGTCAGGCTTTTTTGCTCCAACCGAAATAATAGTTTTAAGTAGTTGCAGTGTTGCTAGCAGATTGAAACTGCTTCAGTAATGACCTGGGGGTAGTACTCCTCCCCTCCCCACCCTGATTAGGCTGAAATAGGAGTTAAATAAAAGGGCTGTAATAGCACAATAATAGAGATTTTCCATGGAGCTGGATGTTCAAACATTGTATTGACTGTTTTGGAGATGGTGTTTCTTACAGAGCTACAAGAGTTCAGTCTTGTGAACTGGCTGCAAGACTTGGCTTTTTGAGGCTATTGCACCACTAGGGTACGGAGAGCAGGGGGATGGGAAGAACCCTGACTTAAAATGTCACACACACCCCCGTCTAAAGAAGTTCAATAATTTCTCTTGCATAGATGATTTTGTTTGTTCTTGTTCTGATCATTCCTGCTCACTCAGTTGCTGAAGAAGGCCGTCATTAGCATAAATAGTACAAGCTGGCTGAACACAATAGCCAACACTGGACAGAGGGGATACACAGTTTATCAGTCACGTTAACTCACAGCCCGTGGGAAGAGGACACTGTGTGCTATGCGTGGTCACACAGAGGCTGTACTTGGAAACAGAGTCAAACAGAAGTAGCTGTGGGAGATAGTCTTTGTAATAATGGGGGGAGGTGGGCCTTGTTTCCTCTCAGGAAGATATGACTAGTTTGTTTGAACAATTTGGGTGGCTGGCTGGCTGGAAGGTGAAACCAGTTTGGTTGAGGGCCAGGTAGAGTGCAGCTGGTGCAGTTGATGGGGAATTACCTGGGCAGGAAACCTTCCTGGTTGGGCAGAGTGAGAGGCATGTCTGGTAAGAGGAGAGGAACACATGGCTCAAATTCCACGTGTCTTACACTATTTTAGGCCTGACAATACAGCTCAGTGGCTTTGGTTAATTTGGAGAGTTCTATAAATGACTACTTTTAATTGTTGTGTCAGTATTTTTGTCTTTGTGTGTGAAAGAATGAGTAGTTGAGAGATTGTTACTTGGCCATTCTAAAAGTTAATCTCCAATTTTCCTTGATTTGAACATTAGAATTGGGGCATTTGCTTATGGAGGGCCTAGCATCAAATGGAATCAGCCATTGGGACTTTAGGAAAAAACCTTGATCAAAGTGATCTTTCTCAAAGGGCTATCATTCTGCTTGGAATTTTTCCAATGTGCCAGTTCTTTGTGTAGACAAGACAGGAAGTAGGGACACACAAAACACATGTGGTGCATAAAGTTAAAACGTATTATTTTAAAATTATATTTTAAATTATTTAAAATGGAGTTTTCCCTCTGGGTGACTTGGTAAAAGTGAGAATCATTGCTTGTCTTCATATTATATATTTCAGAAATTCCTATGATAAGCATGTATCATTTGAATAGTCAGAGGGATGAAAAATCTCTTTTTAAAATTGTTGACAATTAATGATAATTTAGAGTCATGGCATAATGCCATTATCAGACATTAATAATCCAGTCAGGAATAATTTCTAAGAGAGGAAATATAACTTACGAGAAACAGCATGACATTTAGGGTAAGAATATCTCCGTGTCTTAATTCTTAATTCAGTATTTTTATTTTGTATTTGCGTCTTAGTTTCTATGTTTTTAAAAGTGGGAATGAGAAAACTGTATAGGGTTTTTGTAAGAATTAAATAAAATAATGCGTTAGAAAGTAGGCATTTAGTAAATTATCAATACATGTTAGGTCATCTTTCCTTCCACAGCAGAAGTCAAGGAAGGCTGAACTGGCATTCGGTGGTAATATTCCGGTGCGTTGAGTGAAGAGAAGGGAAAGCTGTGTGAATTACGCACAGAACAGCCTCGTGGGGGACTTGGTGGTGGGCACTTGTTCAGAGAGGGGAGCACCAAGGTGTTCAAGACGTTGCAAAAGCCATCACTGATTTTATTTTTGAGATTTTACCCAGACCTGGCTTACTATCACTACACTGTAAATGAATGGATTTTGTTTTTCAGTTTTATTTTTTCGATCATACTCACTCTATCCTTACCTCACATTTACTCTAAAGTTACTCTATACTTCTATGTTTTACCCTATACTTCTTTCTTTTTCATTGTTGTAAGCGCTTAGGTCTTTGACTTTTAATTATTCTACTATCAAAATACTACAAAATGTTTCTATAATTTCACTAGTTTTCTTTCCGTAGATATTTGTGTTTTCTGCACATTTTATGTAATTTTCCTAAATACACTAGGAATCCCATGGTGGATATCAGATACCACATGCTTGGAGCTTTTTTCCTTGCCTCTTTTACTTTTGCCATCATTGTTCATCTGACACAATGCCTTTGAGAAATAAATTTTTATTCATAATGAAAAATTTTATCTGTATATAGACTTACACTCTATTTGTATACAGATGAATGTGCCTGTATGTTGTATATAAGGTTACATATAGATATGATTCTACAAATCATAAAGTACAACATGATAAAATTCTAGTTTAAGCTCTGCGTACTCTCTACACCAGTTGTCATTTGACTTGATTTCCATTTTTTAACTTTTCATATTACCAGTGAAAGGGTGTTTATAAATAAGATAGTAGAGACTTCAACATTTATTTCTATACGTTAGCAAATTATTAAATATTATAATATTTAGTTTTAGGAACTGAGTCCAGTTTCAGGAATTGAGTAGTTTATAAAAATGTAGTACATATTCTTAAGAATTTAAGTCTGAAATACTAACAAAATTTAATTCTCAACTATATGTGCTTAATGTCACACAAAATTCCTATCTAAAGCTATTCTGTGCTGAGACTGTGGTCAAAGGATGAGAAATCCAGCAGCTTTTCTTGCTGCAGAAGATTAGGAATAAAAGCTCTAAATATGTTTCCCGAAGAAAAAAAAATAAACTGTATTCTAAAGGGTTGTGTTTTTTTTTTCCCCCAGTAGGAAGAAAAGTAGCCCTGGAAAAACTTGCGAATGCTTTGTCCTTTCTGCAAAACTGTGAAAACACCAAAGCAGCTAGTTTACTCATCCTTGATTTCCCCAGATGGCTGAGTTCCCATTAACTCACCAGAGAATGAGATGCAGACCCAGTGCCTTTACATGTCATTTTGACAAGACATAATGTCCGATCTTGTTTGTGGACGCCTTTCCCTTCTATCTCAAGACTGCTTCACTACTGGTGGTCTGCCCGTGTGCAACACAGATGTTTCCCTCTCTCCACTGCATGCTTTATTTTTCAAGTAGCTTCGGCGAGCATATGTTTCCATGTGAGCCTGTTCCTTCCTTCTCCCAACACCTTCTTGTGCTACATAAACAATCTTCATCTGCCCCCTCAGATCTGGGGCACACGAGACTTTCACAGATGTCGATTTCTTTTTCAGCCTGTTTGCCTCTGGTGAACACGGTCTTCAGATAATGTCTCCCTTCCTTCTCTGTTCCAAATGACTCGGAATGCAGATTTTTTCCCTCCTTTCAACTCAGTTTCCTTCTGTGACCCCAGCATGTTTTCGTCCCCTTTCTTCTAAGTCTTTCTTTGTACTAGCTCTCCAGATGGGATCAAGGATGAGCTCTTCCTGCTCCTCGTTTTATTCTCCTTACAACTGTTTGGTTTGCAAGAACAGGAAGAGACAAACTTCACACGTTAAATATTTTACATGCATGGCCACCTATGTTTGTCTGATTTGTTTCTTTGACTTTTGATTTTTTTTTCCATACTTCTATGTGGTTGCTTCTATGTGGTTTTTCATTTTTATGAGTTCATTGCAAAGAAGAACTCTGCAAATATATGTATAGAAGCCTATCACATATAATTACATATAAAACATCAGGGTAACAGTTACTTTAATATCAATTTTGTCTTCTTTTGCAAAAAAGGGATTTTAGCTTTTCTTTCACTTACCAACACGTATTGAGCATGTACTATGTGCCAGAAATTCCTCTGGGTAACAGCATTAGGATAGTAAAGAAAATAGAAACGGTCTTTTATTTTTTAATTCTTTTGTTAACATTTATTCATTTTTGAGAGACAGTGTGCGTGGGAGGGGGCAGAGAGAGAGGGAGACACAGAATCTGAAGCAGATCCCAGGCTCCAAGCTTTCAGTGCGGAGCCCTATATGGGGCTCAAACCCACGGACTGTCAGAACATGACCTGAGTCTAGTTGGACATGTAACCGACTGAGCCACCCAGGCGCCCCAAAAAGGCTTCTCTTTTTAAGGAATTTATATTGTAGTATGACAGATAGATAATAAGCAAGTATATAAAAGATTAAGATAAATATGATAGGATGCCAACTGAGCTAAAATCTCAATGATAAACAGGAGTCTGGATGCACAAATCAGGGTAAGTAGATTTCCACGGGGAAGAAACACGTGCAAAGTCCCTACAGAATGATTTGCAATGGCTTGGGTGAGAAACAGAAGAGAGGTCACGTGACTGAGGGGTCATAATATACATGGTGGAGAAGGGAAGACGGTGCTCGAGTAGAAGTCTGGGGCAAGATCATTTAGAGCTTTTGAAGGCAGAGTAAGAATTCTCACTTTTATTCCAAATACTCTGAGAAGCCATGGAAGCTTTAAAGCAGGAAGTCACATGATCCAAGTTACATTTCTGAAACATCACGTTGGTGCTGTGATAATTTCTCATAGTGCAGCGACAGATAAGGGAAAGGCCAGACATAGGATGTGGGCTCTTTTTTTTTTTTAATTCTTTACATTTCATAATTTTTAAAGACCTCATTTAAAAGATAAAAACAGTTTTAGATTAACAAAATTGAAGAAAGGTACTGAGACTTACCATGTGTACCTTGCCCCCACACATGCATAGCCTCCTGCATTACTGTATCACTTATATGTGTTATATTAGTTATAACTTTTGAAACTAAATCGACATGTCATAATCACTCAAAGCCCATAACTTTCCCTATGCCTCGCTCTTGGCATTGTACATCCTATTGTTTTAGACAAATATATAATGACATGTATCCATCATAGCACCATACAGAGTATTTTCACTGCCCTAAAAAATCTTCTGTGTTCCACACAGGAATCCTTTCCCCTTCTGCCCCGAAAACCACCGAACTTTTTATTGTCTCCACAGTTTTGCCTCTTCTGCAATATCAAATACAGTTGACCCTTGAAAAACATGGGTTTGAACTATGCAGGTCCACCGATACATGGATTTTTTTTTCTAAATATGGTATAGTAAATGTATTTTCTCTTATGATTCTCTTAATATGTTCTCTAACTTATTGTAAGAATGTATTATATAATACGTATAACAAAGAAGGTGTGTTACTAGACTGTTTATGTTCTTGATAAGTCTCTGGTCAGAAGTAGGCGGAGTTTTTAGGGGAGTCAAAAGTTATACATGGATTTCGAACTGTGCAGGGGGGTGGTGCTACTAAACCCCCCTCACTGTTCAGGGATCAACTGAGTTGGTATCAGGATATGTAGCTTGTCAGACTGGTTTCTTTCACTTAGTAATACACATTTCACGTTCCTTCATACCTTCTCATAACTTGATAGCTCATTTCTTTTTAGCACTGAAGAGTATTCCACTGTCTGAGTGTCCTATGTTTTCTAGTTAACAGCCTTCGTGGTGATCACCCATCAAATGATTTCAGAGAAGATTTTGGGTAACTCTCGTGTTTTTTCCACCTAGCCTTTTAATCCGCCTGCAGTATTTTTAGAATGATGATTACCTCTCCATATGTCAATCTCTTACTTGGGCATACAGAGGTTTCTGAAATTTTACCCTTGAGCCTCTTTCCTTACATCAGAACGTTCCCCTCCCATCACCGGCATATTGCACTGTAACCCTCAGCTCTACGGAACCATGTCCTGTTTCTTCACCAGGCCTTGCTAGTCCCCTCTGCACATCCTGCTCCCTCCCCTAGGAATGATCTTCTCACCACACCGTTTGGGAAGTATCTATCCCCACCCCCACAGAGCTTTCTCTGCTGCCTTGCTGACCACCGTGTATGTGGGCTCTCCCTGTACTCTGCAAGGCTGCTTCTTCTTATTTTTTTTAAGTTTTATTTTTGAAAGAGATAGTGTGTGAATGGCGGAGGGGCAGAGAGAGAATCCAAAGCAGGCTCCAGGCTCAGAGCTGTCAGCACAGATCCCCACAAGGGGCTTGAACTCACAAACTGTGAGATCATGACCAGAGACGAAGTCAGACACTAAACCGACTGAGCCACCCTAACGCCCCTGCACAGCCTTGTTATAAAAGTTCCCAAACATGGGGCGCCTGGGTGGCTCAGTCGGTTGAGCGTCCGGCTTCAGCTCAGGTCATGATCTCACAGTTTGAGAGTTCGAGTCCCATGTTGGTCTCTGTGCTGACAGCTCAGAGCCTGGAGCCTGTTGTGGATTCTGTGTCTCCCTCTCTCTCTGCTCCTTCCCTGCTCATGTTCTCTCTCTCTCTCTCTCTCAAAAAAAAAATAAACATTAAAAAAAAATTAAAGCTCCCAAACATAAATAATATTTAAGAATTTGTAGAGAAGACTGGGAAACCTGGCAAGGACAAACATTAGGAAGGGCCTTGAGGGCAGGTTAAGGATTTGTTGACTTTAAAGACTATGAAAGAGGTCACCTCTGTGGCTCAGTCGGTTGAATGTCTGACTTCGGCTCAGGTCATGATCTCACAGTTCATGGGTTCAAGCCCCGCATCGGGCTCTGTGCTGACAGCTCAGAGCCTGGAGCCTGCTTCACATTCTATGTCTCCCTCTCTCTCTGCCCCTCCCCTGCTTGCACTCTGTCTCTCTCTCTCTCTCTCAAAAATCAGTAAAACATTAAAAAAAAAAAAAACTTTAAAGACTGTGGAGGGACTCTTGAAGAATTCCAGTATGAGGGTAACAAGATCAGATTTGCCCTTCAGAAAGTTCACTCTGGCCATATACTGGCAAGAGGAGCAGGTGGGATGACAAAATGAGACTGGAAGCCGGCTGTTGCATTAGGCTGGATGGGACACGATGGAAGCTTAAAGCCTTCACATGCACACACACACAACTAACGGTGGAAACGGAGACAAAAGGATGGGTTCAGAAAGACTTAAACAGTTCCTAACCAATGAGCAGTATGTAGGGGACAGAAATTCAGTAAGAGGAAGTGAAGGGACAACAGAATCAAGGCTCTCTCCCATTTCCGTTGAGTATTGGGGAGTATAGTGGCACAATTCCCTAATGTTGGCACGTGGGATACACATTGGGGAGGATATGTCTTCACCCATTTCAATAACACTCCTCAATTTTTTCATGTGCCAACACCGTATTTTCCATATGACAAATTAATCGTTGGTTCTCTCTCTCTCTCTCGTTTTGCCTTATTACAATTTAAGTTTTCCTTTTTTAATACAAATTAACTTCGGATCTCCTAACTAGCTGTAGTAGTGCCCAAGGGGAAGTTAGGCGTTTCCTAACTTCGTACTCTATTCCTACAGCTGGAATAGCAGCGTTCCCTAGTGGGCAGGGCTATGGTAGGAGCCAGCTGGATGAGCTGGGGACTGCACTGCTTGGGGACTCAGAAGAAATTAAGGCAGGGGCGCATACGGATTTGGGTTTTTCCCCCACTACCTCACCATCTCATCATGTCTCTGTTGTCCTACTACCTAATACTTTGATTTCCACTTGATAGATACCCAGTAACTATTCCCTTACTATTTCATATTTCCCTCACAAATGGGCCATAGGAAGCTTTCTTCAATTGATGAAAAGAAGCTTTAGATTCTTCAGAGCACGTGAAGCTTTGCCAGTTTTTTTGTTGTCGTTTTTTAGTAAACTTCCTCTTTTGCCAGGGATTTTTCTTAAACTGAAAAAAAAAAAAAACCCACACTGAGATTTATTTACAAAGAGTACATGCTCTTTTTTTTTTAATTGTTTTGTATCCCCCAACTTAAGTTTGAATTTGACTCCATAAATGAACTTGTCCATTTAAGACGTTTTGCGAGCATTTTCAGAGTATGAATGACATTTACTCTAATAGGAGAAAGCAGGGGATTTGGTAACATAAACTAAGACATCATTGCCAAATCATTCGCATTCATTTAAAAATACATTTAACAAATATGTATTGAGCATCTGTAAGGTCCCAAAGCACAAAATCGCTGGCCTGAAGGAGCCTGCATTCTAGAAGGGGAAAAGCAGATAATTAACCAAATAAAGGCTAAAGTAAAAGATAAGGCAGGAAGGGGAACAGTCCTGCTTTATGACTGTTGTGTCAGCATATTTATCAACAGCATCCTTCTCACTTTCCAATTGTGCCAATTGGAAAATAAATTATATGGTCAAACTAGGCACTGGGGTGTTAGATGGGGAGAAGTTGCAATTTTAGCTAGAGTAGCCAGGCAAGGCCTCACAGAGAAAAATGACATTTAAGAACTGAAGAAGAAGAAGAGAGGAAGACTGCAGACATCTCGGGGATGGTTTGCAGCCAGAAGGAACAGCAGGTACAGAGACCCTGTAGTGCATGCATACCTGGTGTGTTTCAGGAACAAGACAAAAGGCACCATTGCTGAAAGAGAGGATTGAGGATGAGAGTAGACGTGGATGGGAAGTAAGAAGTAAGTGAAAGTTAGGGTGGGCAGACCTAAAGCCTTTTGGATCCTTGTACCCTGGATGAGGTGGAAGCCATTGCAGGAGTTACTTGTTCTGATTTATATTTTAGTAGGATCATTGTGCCTGCTGTGTGGAGAAGACTGTAGAGAAGGGGTAAATGCAAGGAGACTTAGAAGCATCCAGACTGGAAATGTTGGTGGCTCAAAATGGAATGGTAGTGGTTAAAAGAATCAGAAATGGTTGGATTCCTGAATATGTGGATATAAGTAAAAGGAACGAGTCAAATGTGCTTTTGAGTTTAGGCTTTAAGCCACTAGAGGAATGGGGTTCTTTTTTCACTGACATGGAAAAACTGTGAGATTAGAGTAGGTTTGGTGACAAATTGAGAATCTCAGTATTAGATATATTAAATTTGAGATGTCCATTCACATCTATGTGGATGTCAAGTAGGTAAGGTCAACTAGAGAATCATTAATTATACAGATAATATTAAGAGCCAGGACATTAGGGGTGTCTGAGTGTCTCAGTGGGTTAAGCATCTGACTTCAGCTCAGGTCAGGATCTCACAGTTCGTGGGTTCGAGCCCCACTTTGGGCTCTATGATGACTGCTCAGAGCCTGGAGCCAGCTTCGGTTTCTGTGTCTTTCTCTCTCTCTCTGCCCCTCCCCTGCTCTCTTCTGTCTCTCTCTCTCAAAAATAAATAAACCTTAAAAAAATAAAGAGTCACGACACTAGATGAAATCACAAACAATGAGTAAAAATAGGAAAGAAAAGGTGTTTAAGGATCGATCCCTGGAATACTTCTCTGATTACAGGTTAAGGAGATATGAAAGAATAATCAAAAGGTTGACAACAATCCTCAAGTGGTAGGATTATGAATATTTTTTCTATTTTTTCTACTTTCTAAAATTAGTGGGCAATACATTTTTGTATTTTTATAATTTGATTTATACTCAGTAAAACAGTTTGTAGTTCAGTGAGTTTTTATAATTTATATAAGCTTTTATACTAGCATCCAAATGAGATATAGAATACTTCCATTACCTCCCAAATCCTCTTATGGGCCTTTCTGATCGATATCCACCCCCAAACTAATGTAACAATTTTCTGACTTCTATCACTGTAGATTGTTTTGCTTTTCCTCAGCATAATGTCTACAATGTACATAATTATGCTTTGTCGTATGTATCAGTTATTGTTCTTATTTACTCCCGGGTAGTGTTCTTTGTATGAATAAAACATGATTAGTTTATCATTCTTCTGATGAGCATTTGGGTTGTTTCCAGCTTTAGGCTATTTTGAATAAGACTGCTATGGACATGATTGTACAAACTTTTTTGTGGATGTGTGTTTGCATTTTGTTTGGATAGTTACCTAGGAGTAGAATTGTTGGACAGAGGGTTGATGTAATCTAACTTTATAAGAAATAGCCAACAAGTTTTGAAAAACAAGGATACCATTTTACAATCCACATGTAATACATTTGAAACAGGAAATAGGGCAAATATTTTAGAAAACAACTAAAACTGAGAATTACATAATTTTAATATTCATTATACTCTTTAATACATATCCCTGCTCTAAAATCTTGTCAAAATACTCTAAGTGGTAGTTTTTGAATGTCTTAGCAATGTATAGAAGATGCAGATTGATAAGTACTGCTGGGATGGTCTCTGAAGAGATTGTTCACTACTTAACTAAGTATTATACGCAAGTCGATTTAATAAACTCTTGGCTCAAGCAGAGATGAGAAGGAACTTTCTCAGTTCCCTGGCTTAGGTGAGAAGTTACATTCCTAACTTCAGTGATCCTAGGCTGTGCTCTGTACCCATCTTTCAACTTCTTCCCCCCCCTTTTTTTTTATTCCAGCTTGACCCATTTGAATGAAAGTATTTAAGACCTAGAGACTGAGTAATACAGACAACCAGGAGAAAGATCTTCCTCACTGACTAGTGGTAAGAAGAACTATAGAAGGTTCTGTTGTTAAAACAGGAGGGGCTGCAGCAGCTGAGGGAAATTAAGCAGAGTACCTCGGGTCTCATTACTGTCTTATCATGACATGTCAGGATAAGAATGTGCCTTCAGATGTGTTTATTTAAACACCCCAATGCTCCAGTGTATTTTAATTTTTCAGTATTTAAATGTGGCTATTTTAATGAGGTTACAGTTTCGATAAATACCAAAAGTTGAATGTTAATTACCATGAGGTCTTAAGCTCTGTACTCTACATAAAACTCAGGGAGAGCCTGTCCTGTGTAGTTTAAAATCACTAGTTAGACTTGAATTTCTACCTAGAAACAGAGTAGCCAAAGCGTTAAATCAGTAGGAAGGGAGGGGCTTTCGCCCATGCCCCCCAGGTACACTTCATGTGTCTGGAGATGTTTTTCATTGCTACAACTTGGGGGCAGGTGCTATTGGTATCTAATGCATAGAGGCCAGGGATACTGCTAAAAATCCCACAATGCCCAAGACAGCCCCCCAACAGTAAGGAGTTACCTAGCTCAAAATGTCAATCACGCCACTGCTGAGAAACCTTGTGTTAAAAAATATGTGTAGGTCTGAGGAGAATACACTTAAAATTACAGACCTGATGTTATTTGCATATTAGGAGATTGGGGTGTAAAACCTGTTAACTAAAAAAGACCTGGCCTAGGACATTACCCTAGAGGGTAGGACCAATATAAGTAGAAAAAAATTTTTTTAAATGTATGGCGAGTTTTGCTTTGGTTTTAGGGATTTGGAAATGAAGATTCCAGAGGAAATATTGGGGTGTCAGTCAAGCTCTAAGGGCAGGGCAAGTTGCTATTTTAACTTAATCTTAGGGCACAGCACCTTACTAAAATCTGAGAGCATGTTCTCTGAACCACACTATTGAAGTATTTCCTGTCTCATTACTGTCTATCATGACATGCTCTTTTTTCTCTTTTATTTCTTTAAGTTTATTTTTTCATTTGAGAGGGAGAGCAAGTGTGACCGGGAGAGGGGCAGAGAGAGAGAGAATCCCAAGCAGGCTGTCTACTGTGAGAATAGAGCCTGATGCTGGGTTCGAACTCACGAATGCTGAGATCATTATCTGAGACAAAATCAAAAGTTAGATGCTTAGCCAAATGCGCTTTCCAGGTGTCCCTCTTCTAACACTATGATAAACTCAAAATTGTTATTGTTGTTTACTATCTGTTCATCCCATCAGACTATTAGTTCCATGAAAGGATCTATATATATATATACACACATATTTTGCATGCCCAGCTCCTACCGTTATAAAAGTCATCAGTAAATATTGGTACTTTGAGTTACATGAATAAATTAAACATTTAATAGAGTTTTAATTCTCACTAAAATCTATGTATATTTAGCATCCCAGAACCTTCATTTCTTATACCATCTAAAAGCAACTTTTCCTGAGAAGTTTCATACATTCCTTCTTCTAAGTAAGAAAAATTCAGCTCAAAAACACTGTTCCTGTCTTTGTTTTTGAGAAGAGAAAACAAAAATAAGTCTTTGTGAATGTGGGAAGGTGTTAGCTTTGAAGAGAAGTATGGGCAATTTACCTACCTGATGAGGAGGAAGATGGAGTATATAGAAAGGTTCAGTAAGAGAAGAGGGGTATGACTCATTGTACCTCTAATTTCCCAACAAATAAGAAATGATTCCTACCTTCAAGGAGCTCAGAGCAGGGATTCTGGTTTAAGATGGCAACATAAGAGGCTCCTGAACTTACCTCTTCCCACAGACACACCAAATCTACAACTATGTATGGAATAATTCATTCGGAAAGAAATCCAGAAACTAGCTGAGTGACTCTTCCACATCAAATGAAGGAGAAACACACACACACACACACACACACACACACACACACACACACACACACACATTAAAATGGGTCACCAGTGTCTGGAAAACAAGTTTGTGCATGTATCTGGAGCCCCACATTTTGTGGCTGAAGACCAGAAGACACATCCCTTGATAGCCTGGCTCTGTTAACCAGCAGTGCTGTGTTCTTGGGTTTAGTGGGATTGTGGCAAGCAAAGAGACAGTTAGTGGCTGGCTATCCCTCCAAGAGTCAGCATAGAGGGGGTGGGGAGAGTAGATAGAGGAACCTATCTCCTAGTCCTTTCCTAAAAGAGGTCTATTTGCATACTTAAAAGCCACTTCCAGAGGATCTGTCTTCCATTTAGCCTGCATCTATGTGCTGAGTGAGGTCTTCCCCCTATGCAATACTAACAAGTCTTGGCACACCCTCAATTACTGGGAACCACTAAAAACAAACAGGGCTGTTTGGACAATCACAAAGTTTTGAGAGACAACAAAGAGCTAGGGTTGGGCTGAACAAGTTTCATTTCCTACACATCTTCCAGAGTGGGAGAGCTAGCTGTTTAATCTTTAAACACACACACACACACACACACACACACACACCCAGATGAAAAAACAGAGCATATGTTCCAAAAGAAAGAACAAGAATAAACCCCAGAAACAGAACTTAATGAAATGGAGATGAGTGATTTACCTGGTAAAGAGTTTAAAGTTTATAAAGATGGTCACCAAGGTCAAAACCAATGCATGGACAAAATGAAAATTTCAACAAAGAAATTGAAAATATAAGAAAGCATTAAAGCAGAAATCATAGAGGAATACAATACCTGAACTGAAAAAATCAGTAGAAGGGTTCAGTAGCAGATTAGATGAAGTGGAAGAAAAGATCAATGAACGCAAAGAGCAATGGACTTCGATCAGAGAAGAAAAAAAGAAAAAAAAATGCAGTGAAGATAGCTTAAGGGATTTATGCAACATCATCAAACAGATCAATTTGCACATTATAGGAGTCCCAGAAGGAGAAGATAGAAAAGGGCAAAAGGCTTATTTGAAAAATAATGGTTGAAAGTTTCCTAACCTGGGGGAATGGGGGGAAGAAAACCAGATCCAGGAATTCCAGAGAGCTCCAAATAAGATAAATTCAAAGACTCACACTTGGACACGTTATAATTGTTAAAAGTTAAAGACAAGAAGATAATCTTAAAGGCAACAAAAGTAGCTGTTTATAAGGGAACCCCTATAAGACTATCAACAGATCTTTCAGCAGAAGCTTTGAAGACCAGAAGGAGTGGTGCAATATATTCAAAGTGCTAAAGGGAAAAACTTTCCAACCGAGAATACTCTACCTGGTAAAGTTGTCTTTCAAAATTGAAGAAAAGCTATGAAGTTTTGCAGACAAGTAAAAGCTAAAGGAATTCATTACCAATAGACTGGACTTACAAGAAATGATACAGGGAATTAGTCACGCTGAATTAAAAGGACACTAATTGGCAACAAGACAATATAAAAGTATAAATCTCATTGGTAAAGGTAAATATTAAATTAAGGATATTCTAATGTTGTAATAGTGGTGGGAACAGTATTTATAAATCTAATATGAAAATGAAAAGACAAAAGTCACAAAAGTATACCTACAATAATTTGTTAGTGAATACAAAGGTAAAAAACTGTGATGTAAAAATGTAGAGCTTTAATGTGTGTTTAAATGTAAGTTGCTATCAATTTAAAATAGACTGTTACAAATATATGTTGTTTTTTTTCAATATATGAAGTTTATCGTCAAATTGGTTTCCATACAACACCCAGTGCTCATCCCAAAAGGTGCCCTCCTCAATACCCATCACCCACCCTCCCCTCCCTCCCACCCCCCCATCAACCCTCTGTTTGTTCTCAGTTTTTAAGAGTCTCTTATGCTTTGGCTCTCTCCCACTCTAACCTCTTTGTTTTTTTTTTCCTTCCCCTCCCCCATGGGTTTCTGTTAAGTTTCTCAGGATCCACATAAGAGTGAAACCATATGGTATCTGTCTTTCTCTGTATGGCTTATTTCACTTAGCATCACACTCTCCAGTTCCATCCATGTTGCTACAAAGGGCCATATTTCGTTCTTTCTCATTGCCACGTAGTACTCCATTGTGTATAGAAACCACAATTTCTTTATCCATTCATCAGTTGATGGACATTTAGGCTCTTTCCATAATTTGGCTATTGTTGAGAGTGCTGCTTAAATATATGTTTTATATAAGCTTCATGGTAACTACAAAGGAAAGAATTTTAAGCATATTAGAACAGAATATCATCAAATCACGAAGACAGCAAGAGAAAAAGGGGCAAGGGAACTGTAGAATAGCCAGAAAAAAATGAAGAAAGTGACAATAAAAAGGACCTATCATACCTATCAATAATTGCTTTAAATGTAAATGGATGAGATTCTACAATACACAGAGTGGCTGAATGGATTAAAAAACAAACAAGAACCAATTGCCACCTAAAAGAGATTCACTTCAGCTTTAAGGATACACATAAATTGAAAATAAAGAGATGGAGAAAGATATTCTATGCAAAAGGAAACGAAAAGAAAGCAGAAGTAGCTATACTTATATCAGACCAAGTTGACTTCAAGATTTCAATAATAAGTCTTATATAAGGATAAAGGGATCAATCCAACAAGAGGCTATAACATTTGTAAGTATTTATGTATCCAACACAGGATTACCTAAATATATAAAGCAAATATTAATAGACCTATAGGCTGAAATAGACAGCAATATTATAACAGTGGGTGAATTTAATACCCGGCTTTCAACAATGCATAGATCATCCAGACAGAACATCAGTAAGGAAATATAGGACTTTACTCATTAGACCAAATAGACCTAAAAGACATCTATAGAATATTCCATCCAAAACCAGAAGAATACACATTCTTCAAGTGCACATGGAACATTTTCCACGGTGGATCATATGATAGGCCACAAAACAAATCTTAACACATTTAAGAAGAATGAAATCATACCAACCATCTTTTTTGACCATCATGGTATGAAACTAGAACCAACAAGAGAAAAGTGAGACCTAGAAATTAAACAACACACTTTTTTTTTAAAGTTTATTTAATTAGAGACTTCAAGTGGGGGAGGGGCAGAGACAGAGAAAGAATCCTAAGCATACTCTTCACCATCAGTGTGGAGCCCCATTCAGGGCTTGAACTCATGAACCTGGAGGCCAGGACCTGAGCCAATATTGGATGCTTAACAGACTGAGCCACCCAGGTGCCTCCTACACAACACACTTCTAAACAACCAGTAGGTGAAAGAAGAAATCAAAATGGAAGTAACTTATCCAGAAACATATGACCATAAAAGCAAATACTGTGGGACGCAGCAAAAGCAGTTCTGAAAGTGTATAGCAATAAATGCATATATTAGGAAATTAGATCAAGTAAACAATCTAACTTTACAACTCAAGGAACTAGAAAAAATCTGCAGTTACAAAGTTAGTAGGAGGAAGGGAATAATAAGGATCAGGGCAGAAATAAATGAACTAGAGACCAGACAAAAAGAATAAAAAAGAAAAACAAAATTGACAAACCTTTAGCTAGACTAAGAAAAAAAAGGAGTCTAATAAACTTAGAAATGAAAGCGGAGACATTATAGCTTATAGTACAGCAAGGCATAAAATCATATGAGACTACTATGAACAATTAAATGCCAACAAATTACATAACCTAGAATAAAGGGATACATTTTTAGAAACACACAATTTACCAAGACTGAATCAGGCAGAAAAAGAAAATCTGAACGGAGCAATAATGCATAAAGAGATTGAATTAGTAGTCAAAAACTCTCAACAGGAAACTTCAGGACCAGATGGCTTCACTGGAGAATTCTACCAATTCAAAGAATAATTAACACCAATCCTCCTCAAACTCTTCCAAAATATTGAAGTGGAGGGAGCATCTCCACACACATTCTATGAGGCCAGATACCAAAACCAGATAGGGATACCACAAGAAAAGAAAACCACAGATCAATATTCCTGATGAATATAGATTTAAAAATTCTCAACAAATTATTAGTAAACTAACACATTCAAGACCATAGTAGAAGGATTATACACCATGACCAAGTGGGATTTATCCCTGGGATGCAAGAATGGTTCAACATATAAATATCAATAAATGTACTACATTATATCAATAAAATGAAAGATTAAAATCACACAATTGTTTTAGTAGATGCATAAAAAGTTAACAGGATACAACATCCTTTCATGATAAAACTCCTTAACAGGTTGGGTATAGAAGAAACTAATGGTTAACATAATGCTCAATGGAGATAAGTTGAAAGTGTTTTCCCCTAAGATCAAGAATAAGGAAAAGATGCTCAGTCTCATCAGTTCTATTCAATATATTACTGGAAGTTCAAGCTAGAGCAATTAGGCAAGACAAAGGGAAAAAAAAGGCATCTCACTAGGAAAGGATGAATTAAAATTGTCCTTTTTTTTCATGAAGATGAGATCCTATTTCTAGAATATCACAAAGAATCCATTAAAAAACTATTAATTCTAGTTAAGCAGCAGGATATAAAATCAGCATACAGAAATTAATTGCATTAATTTTCACTAACAATGACACATCTGAAAAAAATAAAAATCATTTCATTCACAATAGTATTAAAAACAATAAAATACTTAGGAATAACTTTAACCAAGGAAGTAAAACATTTATACAATGAAAACTACAAAACCTAGCTGTAAAAAATCAAAGACACAAACAGGTGGAAAGATATCCCATATTCATGGATTGGAAGAATACTGTTAAGTGGCCATGCTACCCAAAGCCATCTACAGATTCAATGGAATCCCCATCAAAATACATAGGCATTCTTCACAGAAATAATCCTAAAAATTGTGTGGAACCACAGAAGACCCCAAATAGTCTAAGCAATCCTGAAAGAAAGAAACAAAGTTGGAGATATCATGCTTCTAGATGTCAAACTACGCAACAAAGCCATAATAATAAAAACAGTATGATACTGGCACAAAAATAGACACATTGACCAATGGAACAAAACAGCCTGGAGTCAAACCCTGGCATATACAGCTAACTAATATTTGACAAGGGAGCCTAGAATATCCAATGTAGAAAAGATATCTCTTCAATAAGTGGTGCTGGGAAACTGGAGAAACATATACAGAACTTGAAATGCATCAAAGACTTAAACATAAGACCTGATAACCTAAAACTTCTGAAATAAAACATAGGAAAGAAGCTCAGTGAGATGTCTTGGCAATATTTGGGGGGGGGGGGGAAACAATGCCAAAAACACACACAACAAAAGAAAAACTTTCAACAAATGGGAATACATCAAACTCAAAAGCTTCTGCACAGCAAGCAAATAAAAAAATGAAAAGGCAACCTACAGAATGGGAGAAAATATTTGTATATCTTATCTCAAAAGGGTTAATATCTAAAAATATATTTAAAAATACCTACAACTCAATAGCAAAACAAACAACTTGTTAAAGATGGGGAAAGGACCTGAATAAACATTTTTTCAAAGAAAACCTACAACTGGCCAACATATACCTGAAAAGTTGCTCAACATCACTAATCATCAGGAAAATGCAAATGAAAACCATGATAAAATATTAGGATAACCATTGTAATTGGAATGACCTAAGAAAAAAAGACTGTTGGTAAGGCTGTACAAAAGAGGGAACTTTGTGCACTGTTAGGAATGTAAATTGTTACAGTCATTATGGAAAACCGTATGGAGGATCCTCAATACAAAATAGAACTACCATTTGATCTGGCAAATTTACTTCTGGATATATATAAAGGGAATGAAGTCACTATCTTGAAAATATTTATGCCCCTTCATGTTCATTGCAGCATTATTTACAATAGCTAAGGCATGGATATAACCATTGACAGATGAATGAAGAAAGTATATACCTACATTTTGTGCACACACATACACATAAATATTATTCAGTCATGAAAAAAAGGAAATCCAGCATGGATGAACCTTGAGGGAATTATGCTAAGTGAAATGAGTCAAAGACATACTTGGTGATCTGACTTATATGTGGAATCTAAAAAAGAAAGCATTTCATAGATATAGAGAACAGATTGGTGATTTCCAGATTTGGGGTGTGGGAGAAATGGGTGAAAGGCACTTATAAAGAAGTCATAGGAAGGTGATGCAGAGCATGGTGACTAAAGTTGGCAATGCTGCATTTTGTATGTGAAAATTGTTACTAGAGTAAATCTTAAAGTTCTCATCACAAGGAAAACGTAACAATGTGTGGTGATGATTAAACTGAGTATGGCAATCATTTTACAATATATAAATATATGAAACACCATGTTGTACAACTAAATCTCATGCAATGTTATATGTCAAGTATATCTCAATAAAACTGAAAAAAAATGAAAATCATAAATTGACAATGTAGCAGGACTACTTGAAGAAGCTCCTTATTGATATGTGTAGATACGTTCATTATTGTGTCATCTGGCATACTTTTCTCTTCCTGGGCTCTTTGAAAGAAAGATAATAGGAGTTTAGATCTACATGTTCTCAACTTGAGAGTGTGTCTCAAGAGTAAACAGGGTAAGAAACAGACCTCAGAAGAAGCTTGGAAGTATGGGGTTAGAAGAACCAGTAGTAATAAATGAGCTAAGGGGAAAGGATGCATTCTGGATAAATAATGCGAATGACAGTAGTTATACTCATGACAAATTAAGCATGGAAAGTCTAAGAATATTCTTTTGGGAGAACAATCGTACTTATATAGTGATGGAAAAACAAATAAAGCCAAAACAAAAATATCAGATAATCTTTTTATCATACAGGGGCTTCATACCTTTTGAATTGTGATATTATTTGTAGTTCTCTACGGGGTTTAATGAAATATGATACCAAATTAGCACCTTTGAAATTGGACATCATCCTTGTGTGTGTGTGTGCGCGCGCGCACGTGCGCGCATGCTTTCCATTTCTGTTCCAGAGAGGATTTAAGGTACCTGAATCAATACTCACATTTCATCTCTGGCTCTAACGACAGTCTCTGTGATTTTCTAGGTCTTTGGAACATACTTCACACATTCAGCTTCTCAGAGAAAACCATCAATATTTGCCATAGTGAAGAAAAAGAAGGTCAGAGAAGCATTTTCCAAGCTTTTGGATATTTAGCAGAAGAGTTAAGCAGAGTCAAGTACATCTGGCAGGCCCTAGTGAAATATATGGCTACTAACTCATATATTTTATGATTAAAATTGTTTTATGATTTGTAAACACTTGCAAAGTCACAAATAAATTTATTTACACATTGAATAAATCATTTTCATTTAAGTCACCCTGTTCCTTTATGATACTTACTAAACTTTGTTATAACAAAAATATTTGTTATTTGTTTACAATCCTTGTTCCTATACTCGACTGTAAGGTCCATGAAGACAGGAGTGTTTTTTGTTCACTGCTGTAAACCTAGGGATTTAATTTACTGCTATAAACCCAATACTTAATACATGAAATTACTTTGTTAAGACTTGGACATCTAAGTATGATAACTACATTGGATTTTCAAAGTAAAGAACTCATTTCTGGAAATTTCCATTTTAGAACATTATTCATGTTTTCTGAGATGTCAATAGCCATATAGAGGGTCTTATTGACTGATAACTATGCCCTAAATTTTCATATTCAAGGAGTGAACTCCCTTGTCAGCCTTTTACAAAATGCAGCTAACATTAAGTCTGGGTTGATACATTAACCCTCAAAATTTTAGGAACTTGATGCTGAGTAAGTTGTATAAAACATTTTCACCGAAAAGTTTGTTTTTTGCCTTAATTAGGCATTCAAACACATTTTTTTTCTCCATAACTAGTATACTCTGCTTGTAACATGATTGGCTAGTAGTTAAAAATAATTGGCACATTTCTGATAACTTCACCTTCCTAGTTTCCAGCAGCTCTTAGTAAAGGTAATACAGGGGTGCCTGGTGGCTCAGTCGGTTAAGTGTCTGACTCTTGGTTTCCCCACCAGCTCACGTCTTGATCTCACAGTTTCATGAGTTCAAGCCCCACACTGGGCTCTGTGCTGACAGCATAGGGCCTGCTTGGGATGCTTTCTCTCTCCCCCTCTCTTTGCCCACCCCTGACTCATGCTGTTTCTGTCTCTCTCAAAATAAATAAACTTAAAAAAAAAAGGTAATACATTACCCCAGGTGCCCCTGGTAGCTGAGGATCCTGGGAAGTGGGGTCATTGATTGATCTAGTTCAGATATCTCACCTTAGAGTTGATTTCCCTCTCCACAAACATCACTATTGTTAAAGTGCTATTTTGGGCTGCTGTAGAGACATTTGGCATGTCGGTGTTAGGAAAATTTTCCTAAAGCTTGGAAATAAGGAGAAAGAGTAATTCCAAGTCCTTTCAATATCATGTTAAAAAAAAGTGCTTCTCAAACTTCAATGTGCACCTGAACTACCTGGTGATAGTTTTGAAACATAGATTTTGACTTCACACATGGGGGGTGGGAACCCAGTTTCTGAATTTCAAACAGCTCTCAGGTGAGAGCAGTTCTATGGGACAATGACCTTCCACCCTGCTACTCAAAATGGGTAGCACATTGTTGAAAGCCCTTGAGCAAGGCGATGTCACATCCTAGGGCGGTGCTTCTCAAACACGGTTGCCTGTTAGAATCACTTGGGGGAGGGGGGTTAAAAATCTTGATGCTCAGGCCTCACCCAGTTTCCAATTAAGTTACAGTATTGGGGGGGGATGTAAGACCTATTCATCAGTGTTTTTTAAAACTCTCCAGCTGTTTCTAATATGCTCTAAGGGAATATAGCTTTTTTGCCCAGCTGATCAGGGCCATTTTACAGTTCTGTAAACTGGTAAGGTGCGACGGTTTTATTGCCTATGGGATTTTAACCAGTTTTGTACTTAATTTGGTACTTCAGCTTTTATATTTTTCCTGGTCAAAAAATTTCAGTTTCTTAAATTTGATTTGGAACTGCCTTTTCTTCTAGTTCCCTCATTAATGAATTAAATAAAACTTTTGACACATAATGCTTTGATGGTTTTTGTTTTATCCAGTCTATTAACATAATTACACAGCTAGCAGCTACATTTTCTCTTTTGTTTGAGCAGCAGCCAATGTTTTTTGGAAGTTAGTAATGAATACATAAGTAAATTCATCTGGGGTCTCTCTAAACCTAGCATACTTGATTCAGCCCTCATCAAAGAAAGAATGAATGACTAGTTCAGTAATTGTTGACATTATCTTAAAGTACATTTCTGGAGATCAGATTTACACTCTGACCCATGCCAATTCACTATCATTGGGAAGACAGCTCCCTCTTTTACTAACAGGAGAAATGCTACCACAGCATTATCGGCAGGCCTGGACTTGTTTTCCCACAGTGGGAAGGAGTTGGCGGTACTCCACCCCTACTTTTCTCCCAGCTTTTCCTTATGACTGATGGTTCCCATTTGCAGGATGTCAGGCCAGGGTTTAAGGGACTGCCTGTAGCAAAGTAAATTGGCCCACTTAGGGATCAAACCTGTGAACTTGCCTTCATCAGCACACTAATCCTAGCAGAGGCATGAGCCTGCCATTTTATCCGCTGATTGATTTCCCTGAAAGTTAGGATTCTGAACTCGTTCTGCTCTTCAGCTGAAGAAAAAGTTTCAAGTTTAAAAAGTGTATTCTAAAACTTAAGAGTCAATAAAAAAAATAGCTAAAAGAATATTTGTGTATTAAAAATAATCTCATACAAGTAAGGGCATTTAGCCTAAAATGAGTTCATATTTGAGGCCTCACCTTTAATATGGTCTTTCAGCTTTAAAAAGTGAAGTGTATTTTACCTACATAGCTATATTTATTGCTAATTTTTTTAAGTTTATTTTTGAGAGAGAGACAGTATGAGCAAGGGAGGGGCAGAGAGAGAGGGAGAGAGAAAATCCCAAGCAGGTTCCACACTCAGCACAGAGCCCATGGGGCTCGATCCCATGACCAGAAGAATATGACCTGAACTGAAATCAAAAGACGCTTAACCCACTGAGCTATCCAGGCACCCCTTTTTATTACCAATTTCTATAATGCACAGTAAATATGTAAATATTAAGGGTGACTATAAAGCAATGACATTTCTCAGATGGAAGTTTTTCTCTTTAGCTTTGTCCTTCTTGAAGGTTGGCCACCTATTTTGATGATGTTGTATTTACTTATTCCTATAACTTTCCCCAATATTTAAAAATTTTTGATAATCTTAGACAAGAAAAGACTTTTATTTGGAAGGGACTTTCTGTGGCCCATTCTTTTAATGTCTTCTACTGTGGCAAGTCTTCATTTTTTGAGATATGTATGATTATAGGAATTAACTGGGAGTCACTTTGAGTCAAATCTGTTGAGGAAGGTGTGGATTTAAGTTGTTTTAATTAACTATTATCACATATGCAATGTGATAATAACAACCCTGCTTTCTCAAGTGGCTTATAAACTTTTTAAGTTTATTTATTTATTTTTGAGAGAGACAGCATAAGCAGGGGAGGGGCAGAGACAGAGGGGGGACAGAGGACCCGAAGTGGGCTCTGTGCTGTCAGCAGAGAGCCCAGTGCGGGGCTTGAACCCAAGAACTGTGAGATCATGACCTCAGCCGAAGTCAGACACTTAACTGACTGAACCACCCAAGTGCCCTTTATAAACTGGTCTTGGGGCACCTGGGTGGCTCAGTCGGTTGAGCGTCCGACTTGGGCTCAGGTCATGATCTGGCGGTTTGTGAGTTTGAGCCCCGCATCAGGCTCTGTGCTGACAGCTCAGAGCCTAGAGCCTGGAGCCTGCTTTGGATTCTGTGTCTCCCTCTCTCTTTGCCCCTCCCTGTCATGCTCTCTCTCTCTCTCTCTCTCTCTCTCTCTCTCTCTGTGTGTGTGTGTCAAAAATAACCATTAAAATTTTTTTAAAAAAAAAAGATAAACTGGTCTTGGCTTTTCCCAAAAAGGGAGCTTCAAAATGTGTTAATATAATGGGAAAGTTAGCAGAATAAGTAAAATCTGTTATGGTGAATATACTATGAAGGACATTATTTTGACATTAACTTTCTGAAAGTATATTTTGTTGTGTTTTTAACTCCTTATCCATAGGTACAATAATTGATATGATTGTTCTAATATTTTTTTTTTGCTGTAATTATTTTAGAAGAAAAAGTCCACGTGCTAAGGCTCAAAAAGGGAGCCACAGAAAGATGGCATTTTACGCATAATACTTGAACAGTTGGTTTTCATGTTTTACAGTAAAAAGACACATTCTATTTTTGTATATTTTATTCTGACTATGAAATCACAACGCCTATCGCGCATCCTCCATGTACCATAGCAAATGCTTATGATTAGTCAGTTGGTAAGTGGATTCACTTTATATTGAAACTTTAGCTATTAATCAAATGGTTAGCCTCAATGTCTTTTGGGATTAAAGTTAACTCTTAAAATATAATTATATGATATGAATATGTCAAGTCATATTTTCTCACTAGCATTGAAAATAACTGCCTTTTTCAAAGTATTAACTGCCATCAATGAAATCTAAACTCATCAACTAAATAAACAGGGTATTTCATAGAGAACACAGGCCAAAGCTGGCAGAGTGTAATAAGCTGATGAGATCTCAAAAACACTGTTCATTTCATCGACTTAGCATCTCTTCCTTCTATTTTAGTAACACTATCCCTTGTTTCCTCTGAAAAAAAGATCTGTCACTCACTGGTCACTTTCAGTCGGTGGGACTGGGGGCAAATCTGGACGTAATTATCTGGCTATCTACCAACACAAGCTATAATAATTGGCTCAGGGATGGGTCTGCAACTGAAGCTGAGCCAGTAAGGGTCCATGCTAGAATTCCTGCCAGACATTTTGGGCATGAGGTATTTTACATCTGGATTAGCCAAGTACTGTGTTTAAAATAGAACCCTAAAGCGGCTGGCTGGCCATTTTTGATGCTAACTGAGGAAGGTCAGTGAGAAAAATGCCAATCCCAGAGAAGCAGGGCTGAGAGGAGAAAGATTGCTGATGTCTTTGGGCACTTGGGTGTAACTCTGCCAATGGCTGCCTTAGCCTGGCTTTTTCATTTAAAAACAATGCATTCCATTTTTGATTAAAGTAATTTGACTTGGAGTGCTGTCATTGGCAACCAAGAGCCCTGGTTATTGACAAGTAGATGATAAAATCACCACTTATTTACTGGTCATTTTATTACTCGCTTTTAAGTTAAGCACTTAAAGTCTATTCATTTTGATAAAGGAAAAAAAAAATAATGAGGACCAAACAGTAAATTTTATGGAAGACTAATTCATTTGCCAACATTCATTAATTGCATCCAATGCAGCTAGAAAAGAAATAGGAGTGTTTTTTATAATGCTCAGAAATAGAAGAAAAACATACACAATGAGATCCATAAAACCAAAAGTACAAAATACTTTAGAGAATATTTCAGCATGTGCTGGGAAGTTATAGCAAGTTATCACTAAGATCCCTCCTAACTATGAGGGTCTATGATTTAAAAAAAAATTGAAAATTATAGACAAATCCAATAATGTTAAAATATTTAAGTAAATTTAAGTATGACAAGTGATCAGAGTTTGGTGGAAATAGAGTTTAAAAGATGATAAGCATTTAGTTGGATTTTGAAGGAAGAAGAGCGTTCAGTTCTTAAAGACATTATTTTTATTATTTTATATTTAATTCCCTTATTATAGTTTCACCCTTTATAGGTTGCTATACTGTTAGAATATCTAATATTACAAATATTTCTCTTAGATAGTTAATATATACTTTCATCTAGAATTCTGCTTTTTTTTTTTTTTCATGAGAGCTCAAGTGGGGGAGAGGGGCAGAGGGACAAAGAGAATCTCAAACATGCTTCATGCTCGAGGCAGGGCTCGATCCCACCACCCTGGGATCATGACCTGAGCTGAAATCTCACTGAACGAGCCACCCAGGCGCCCCTGGGATATTGCTATTCTAATTTGGCTTGTAAGGGAAGATCTTGAGCTACAAAACATAGACAACATTAGATGGATATAGAGACTTAAGTGAAGAAGGAAACTGCAGAGAAAAGTAACAGTAATATGCAAAAGTAAAATAACAATAATGTTTCCTCAAAAGGGATTCACTTTAGAATCATCCATGGTACTTGTGACAATGACACGATTAAAAGACCTACCCCCATTACTCCTGTTCAATCAATCTGGGATGTGTTCCCAGCATTGTTATGGAAAGCCTCACAGAGGATTCTGATGAATAGCATTGTTTGAGAACAACTCAGCTAAAGGTAACTTACCACTTGGGTTAACCCTCATATTCAGCAATGCTACTATAAGTATGTGTATAATGCCCCAAAGTATGCTTGTGTGACACATTCAATAAAGTGTTTAATGATCATATGCATATTAGCACAGTAAAACTACACCAAACACAAAAAGCAGTGTAACAGTTTTCTCAAACTTGACTACAAACCTATTAGTAATGTTATACCAATTATCATCCTACTGAGTTAGTTTCCACAGTAACAAGTGTGAATAGAAACTCATGTTAGGGGTTCTCAAATAGGACCATGCAGACTTAAAAATTAAGGTATTTTTCAGTTAACTACTTTTAACCTAGCAACTCGATCATTAACTAGAGAGTCAACATAGTTTGAAAGATATTTATTTTAAAACTCTTTTCTCTTCCAGAAGTATATACTTTTTTCTTCTTTTTCAAAATTTTATTTAAATTCTAGTTAGTTAACATATAGAGTAATATGGACTTCAGGAGTAGAATTTAGTGATTCATCACTTACATATAACATCCAGTGCTCAACACAAGTGCCCTCCAACTTACGCTATCAGCTAAACGTTGAGAGAAGCAATTATAATTTTGCTTTTCTTGAATGTCTTCCTAGAAATTTTGACTGAAGATTACATTCTAGGGGCCAATGCAAAAATCCATAGTGAAGTATATATAGAAGTATATACTTTTGGATTAGCCCTTAGAACATAATCTTCAGTGTCAAAATGTCTAAAAAGGCATTCAAGAAAAGCAAAATGACAATTGCTTCTCTCAACGTTTAGCTAACAGAATAAATCAGGGTATCAAAAAACAATATATTCCCCAAAGAACACACAGGTAGAACACAAAGTGTTAAAGAGCATAATTAAATGTGTCAAGTATTTTGTCGTTAATACATTGAATTTAAAACAGCAATTTTTGTTGTAAAGCAGCCTGTTATTTACTCTAAATTAGAAATAGATGACTTTTTAAGAGATACGTGTAATGGATCAAAACTCACAGACAAGAAGCAGGATATTGCTGAAGTGTCAGGGAAGTGACAGGGAAATGGGTTAGGAATGGACTTACACTCCTCAGATAGCAAAAATCTCAGCTTCCCACCAGCTGTACTTTCTTGCTCTCTCATCCTTGATGCAGTATTATGTAGTGTTTCAAAACTACAGCTTTTGAAGTTTCTGCCATGGTCAGAAGGTTTCATGTGGGTTGCTTCTATACATTTCCAGGTCATCTTGGGCTAGCTATGCTCTGTGTGTGTGTGTGTGTGTGTGTGTGTGTGTGTGTGTGAGTGAGTGTGTTCCAGTTATGCACAGATGTTTGTTATAGTTTTCTGGGTGCTGTGAACAAAGGTGATGCTATATTTCCTGCTGTCCTACAACTTCCATAAAAGAAGTATAACTTCAAAGCACTGTTTCTGGAGTATATAGTTCTACCTTTTTGAGGAAATGAAAAAATTTTGAATCTGATCAGTTTTTATTGTTGGGTTTTTTTTTTTAATTTTTTAAATCTTTGCAACTCAGATATTACTAATCAGGGCTTTGCCTTATTTCAAAACTTCCAAGAAAGTCATAGACTTTCAAATGTCCTAGGTTATTGGCAGTATTAAAGAATGATGAAAGCAGGCCTATGTATGGTAAAAATACACTTTTCTAATGGAATATATGTGATACTGTGGTAGTATATTATCCAAATGCTCATTTCATTTCATTCTATTACTTTTTAGTAATGCTTGGCTGTTTATTAACGGTATAGACTATGCTAGTGTTTCAGATCCTTCCGCTTCTTCAAGTCTAACCTACACTATTTATTCCAATGCAATATTCACTTTTAAATAATTATGCCTTTAAATACCTTGATATTCTTTCTCTACACACACACACACACAATCACACACTACGCACACACTATTCGAAATCCTGGCTACCATGAAGAATAACAGGATATAAGAACACAAAAAGCTCTACCAGGCTATTGCCAGGTCTCTTAGAGCATTCTCAAGGGTTCTTTCAGCATTTTTTTGCTTTCCAAGTCCAATCTTCCTGAAATACTTTCCGTAACTGAGTGCCCCCATACTATAGGAGCTGTGCACCATGATCTCTAATTTAGCACCATTTTCTGATCTATACGTTATTGTTTACATTAAGCGTGGTATCTTTGGCAATCAATTTTAATGGGCAGGTATTAACTTTCAATAGTGGCCTCCATATAATGACAGTTGCGAAGACCGTTGCAACAGAATGCTCCTAGATTAATCTGCCAGTTTGACCCAGTAACCGACATGCATACTAAAACACCGATGTGAATTGAAAATAAAATAACTGCACTTGACAGATAGAATAGTTTAAGTGATTTCAAATTAACCACATCCCACTGACCGCAAGTGAAGAATGTGTGCTTTCCCCTGCAATGAAACATGCTCTGGGGGCTCATTATACGGAGTGGAGTAAGTAAATCCAGAGCAGAGTAATTGATGCCGGGGAAGAGAGAGTGACAGCTACTTAATGATTCTCAAACCTATACATTAAAGCGATCACGAGCATTTCATATGTTATTTTTCTCTTTTCAATTTTGGAACATTATCAGCTTAAAACTGGACTGTGTCAAAATTTTAAAACTCGATACAGCTCTTAAAAATTAATCACAACAAAGACACATTGAGTGCTTCAGGTGCACAACTAATAAATGCTGTTTTACTTTTGAAAAAAATCTAACGCTCTCACAACCTTGGTTCTCTTCTATTCCTCTAAGATCTCATGTAATAATTATTACCTGAATTGGTAAACCTCCTTAGTTTTATTAAAAGTGTAAAAATCTTGGGGCTCCTAGGTGGCTCAGTTGGTTGAGCGTCCGACTTCGGCTCAGGTCATGATCTTGCGGGTTGTGAGTTCCAGCCCCGCGTCAGGCTCTGTGCTGACAGCTTGGAGCCTGGAGCCTGCTTTGGATTCTGTGTCTCCTCCTCTCTCTGCCCCTCCCCTGCTCATGCTCTGTCTCTCAATAATAAATAAACACTAAAAAAATTTTTTTAAATAAAAAAAGAGTCAAAATCTTATTTCATGCATATGTTGTATAGATTTGGCTTCTGTTTTTAGGACATCCAAATATTGTTGTCAAAATATTTTAAAGAGTGGAAATATTGAAATATTTAAAAATTTGGCCCAAATTTTATTTAATTGGCTAACATCAAGTTCATGCTGAGGAACAGTTGAGTAGTTGAATGAAGGAAATCTTCAGCCTTCCATTTCATCTAATGAAAATATAGTTGGCAGAATTTCTATTCAGGAAATGAAGTTACCCAGGCTATTTGGTTTATTCAATCAGGTAAGATTTCTCAGGGATAGTTGTGTTTTACCATTCAGGGGTTGTGTTTTCCATAACATTATGGGAAAAAATGGTACAACAAAATTTGCTCTTAATGAACACGGGATGTGAAAGACATCAATATATAATTTTTATTTTATTTAGTTACCCCCCAGAGAATTGACTTTCAGGCATTTTAGGTTCATGGCCACATTTATCTACTCTCATTAGATCACTGGGACAGCATATGAGTGACTATGATTGTTCTTTTCCTCTTTCATTCAGTAAGCAGTAATTGATTCTTAGTATGTGCCAGTTCCTCTACTAAATGTTCTAGAGTGGGCATTCTAGAGTGACGGATGGGGATATGCAAAGGCACACAGTTAGCAGAGTATGTAATCCATTTGGAAAACCGAAAGTGAATGGCTAACATGCCATCTTGGGCTGTGTGGAGGTGAGGAGGCCAGAAAGAGAGACAAAGTAAAGAAGGCACTTAAAAATGGTTTTCTGAGGAATTTTTCACGCATATATTCATTCATTCACATTTTAGCATATATTTATATGCTATGCAATGTGCCTGGCACTGGAGACACAATGACAAACAAGAAGGGTATGAGCAACTATATTCTAATTGTTTATTATTTATAGGAGAGGCAGATAATATGTGTTCCTTTACAGGGAAATTTTAGAAACATGGGATGAAACCCCCAGATCACTCAGGGGATTACAGAAAATTTCCATAGAAAATTAGCATACAGAAAGAGATCTGAAATCTACCTGAGAATTAGCCCAATGAATGGGGATGAACAGTGGGGAGAGTGTTCTAAAAAGAGGGAACATTATATGAGAAGGCCTCTAGGCAAGCAGGCATAGTAGATGCTGTATGGCTGATACTTACAGGATTAGTGGCAGAGACAAATGTGAGAAGTAAACCTGGAACGATAATCAGGGATTAGTCCATACAAGCCTTGTTAGCGTAAGGAGTTTGGACTTGTGCTTAGCACAGGGAGGGATCTTAGAAAATTTTTATGCTGAGGTATGATAGATGCAAGTTGTACTTATGCAAGCTTTGAGGCAGCATTACGTATTGGAAGGGCTGAATGAGGGAGAAAAGCAGTTGGTACTTATACTAGTATTCTGTAGTTAGGAGATGATAGGAACTTTTATTATTAAAGAAATAATGATGGAGATGAAGAAAAATGAACAGAATTATAAGATATAATGGATTAAGAATTGACTGTTTTATTCACTGGTTAGCCAAGACGGGGTCCTGGATAATGCCCAGGACTCTAATTTAGGTATCTGGGAGGATGATTGTGACATTCACATAGATGGGGGGAAAAAAAGGGAAGTTGTAGCCATGGACAAATGATGACTTTGGTTTTGGATCTGGTGAGCTGAGGTCACTGGAAGCATGTAAATGTCTAGTAGGCATTTGGGTATATGAATCTGAAACTCTGGAGAGATGTACAGAATAGGAAAGGAGTTGGAAGTGCTATGGAGATGGAAATCGAAGCTGAGAGAGAATTCTACTTAGTTAAGTAAGTAGAAGGGGCTGTGAAAGCAACGCAATTACGGCCAGACGTAGGATGAGAATTAAGAGGACACAGACTCACAGGCCCAGAGGAAAAGAGTATTTCAAAACCATCAAGTGCTACAGAACAGACTGAGAAAGGAACACTGGATTTACCAATGATGGTATTGGCACAAACAGCTTCCATTATGTAATGGATGGGGATGGACAGTGGAGAGAGTGTTCTAGAAAGAGGGAATCACACACAAGAAGATCAGAGATAAGTAGACATAGTACAGGCTTGGAGAACTGAAAAAATATGGTGTTTGCTTAAAGGATGAGTGGAAGAGACAAATGTGGGAAATAAATTTGGAGCAATAACCAGAGAGTAATAAATCAATGAATGTGTGTGGAATGACAAAAGACTGCAAAGAAAACAAAAAACTGTGCTACAAAGGCAGAAAGAGACACAGATAGCAGGCATTCCATATGGATCAATAACATTTAGTGTTAAGTCTTTCCAGACAGACTTAAATAGGTTTAAATCTTGATGGGAAGGAACCAGTAGAGAAGGTTGAAGAAAAAAAGTTGACCTATAAGGCTATGGTTGTTGGAGAGGAGAGACGTGAAGCCAGGTAAAGTGAAACCCGTGTACCTGCTATTCGAGGGGAAATGAGAGGCTCACGGCAAAAAATGGTATGAGTGTGGTGCCTCTCACCTCAAGCAGAGAGAGGTACTCCATTTATTTGGGTGAAAGCTTGGCTAGAAGACTGGTAGATCGCAGCATAACAGAATTATTATTTTCTAAATAATGCCGTAAAAGTCATGTTAAGAGATAAAACATTATTTTTCCCATCAGTCTCACATAGAGTGACTTAGATAATCTTTGAAAAAAAGGAACTCCTATTTATTGTCTGAAGTAGTAATAGTCATGTGAGGGTTTCATTTCCAACCACTTGAAACCGATGCAAAAGTTCATGGTGAACCAAGAAAGGATGGAGACCGGTATTCCTGTATTTGCCTTTGGGCAAATACGTTATCCTGATGGGGGAGGAGGACTGAAACAGAAGATCGCACTAATGGTAGGAAAATTAACTGGGGTGGGAGAAGAGTTAAATATTGAGGAAGCATTCACGTACAACTATTTTCTAAAGGTTTAACCTCTGGAGCGATTTGTGATATAAAGCAGATTAGATAAATTAAATACACAATTCTCAAAGACACAAACCCTATGCTTTGGGACAAGTCTAAATCCATTTCAGCACTTACTTATTTGTTCTGTAGAAGATGACTGAGGTGGCCTTTAGTAAAATGGTTGGCATGCCCTCTTTTGCACCTTGACCATAATTGTGTGGAAAATACCTTCTTACCACATTGTGGAAGACCAGGGGAAGAGAGATACAAACCAATACACTGTATTTTTCAATTGCAGTTTTCAAGTTTGGGGAGGATACAGAAGAGATGGAAATTTCATACTGCTGGTGGGAGTATAAAATGACATTCATTCTTTTAGAGAACTGGTAGTTTTTTAAAGAAATTTGAGCATTTACATTTCTTAAGATCTTAAAATTCTACTCATAGGTGTTTATCCAAGAGAAAGAAAGACTCAAAAAACTTGTACACAAAATATGGATAGCGACTTAATTCATAATAGCCCCAAACTGGTAAAAAAAATAATCTAAATATCCATCAGTTGGAGAATGGATAAACATACCATGTCATATACAATGGAATATGACTTAGAAATAAAAAGGAATGAACACTGCCTTGCAAAGTATGGCTAAATCTCAAAAACAGGCAGAACACAGACACAAAAATGTGCATACTATATGATTCCACTTCCATGAAGTTCTAGAATAGGAAAAACTAAAATATGATGATAGAAGTTAGAACAGTGACTAGTTCTATATGCAAGTAAAAGACTGACTGGGGAAGGAATAGAGGGAATTTTTGGAGCAATGAAAATGTTCTTTAACGATGTTTGGGTTACGTGGGTATATGCCTTTGCTAAAACTCACCAAACTACGTGTAAGAGCTTTATATTAAACTGTATGTAAATTATTTCTCAAAAATTATACTTTTGAGCATACATATACAGTTTCATTAATAAAATTCACACAGAATTAGTGCTATAAGAGACTAATATCCAAATTTTTTTCAAAATTAACTGCTGAGTCCTTCTTCAAATGAAATCTTACTGATTAAAAACAACATATAAAAGTAACCTTAAAGGCAGAGCTGATGAAGGTAAAAACAAACAAACAAACAAACAAAAACACAATGATGTATCACTGCACACATGTGAGAATGGCTAAAATAAAAAAAAAAAATGCAAGAAACAAGTGTTGACCAGAATGTGGAGACACAGGCACCTTTGTGTACTGTTGGTGAGAATGAAAACTGGTACAGCCACTGTGGAAGACAGTAGTATAAAGGCTCATCAAAAAATTAAAAATAGAACTACCATATAATCCAGTAATTGAATTACTGGATATTAATCCAAAGAATGTGAAAACACCAATTTGAAAATTTGTTAACGTTTATGTATTTTTGAGACACAGAGAGAGACAGAACATGAGCAGGGGAGGGGCAGAGAGAGAGGGAAACACAGAATCCTAAGCAAGTTCTAGTCTCTGAGCTGTCAGCACAGAGCCGGATGTGGGGACTCGAACCCATGAACTATGAGATCACAACCTGAGCTGAAGTCAGAAGCTTAACTGACTGAGCCACCCAGGCACCCCTGAAAGCACTAATCTCAAAGGATATATATGCACCCTTATGTTTACTGCAGCATTGTTTACAATAGCCAAATTATGGAAGCAGCCCAAGAGTCCGTCAATAGGTGATATGTATAGATATCTATACATATATCTATAGATATGTATATCTATATACGTATATATCACATGTATATATATGTATGTATCTATCTATATATATAAATATATCTATGTATGTATATATATATGTGTGTGTGTGTGTGTGTGTGTATAATGGAATATTATTCAGCCATAAAAAGAATCAAAATTTTCCATTGGCAACAACATGGATGGATCTAGAGAGTACAATGCTAAGGAAAATAAGCCAGTCAGAGAAAGACAAATACCTTATGATTTCACTCATATGTGGAATTTAAAAAATGAAACAAATGAACAAAGGAGAAAAAAAAAAGAGATAAACTGAGAAACAGACCCTTAACTATAGAGAACAAACTGATGGTTACCAGAGAGATGGGTGGGGGCATGGGTGAAATAGGTGAAGGGGATTAAGAGTACATTTATCTCGATAAGCAATGAGTAATAAATGGAATTGTTGAATCACTATATTGTACGCCTGGAAACAATATAACACTGTATGTTTTCTACACTGGAATTTAAATAAAATAAAAAAATAAAGCAAAATTTTCAGAAGCACTTAAATATAGGGTAAATATTAACAGATCTAAGGGGGAAAATAGATAACAATTTAATAGTAGGAAAATTTAATACCCCACTTTCATCACTGTCTAAGTGTCATACAGACAGAAAAAAAAATCAATAAGGAACCATAAACTATGCATTTGACCACATAGACTTAACAGATATAAACAGAATATTCCATCAAAGAAGAAAAAGAATACACATTCTTCTGAATCACACATGAAATATTCTCAGGATAGATCATGTTAGGCCACAAAAGAAGATAATACATTTAAGAAGATCTGAAATCATATCAACTACCGTTTCAAATCACAATGGTATGACACTGAAAATAAATTTCAAGAAAACTGGCAAAATCACAACTATGTGGAGATTAAACAACATGCCGATGAAAGGAAATAGGAGACATTTAAAAATACCTTGAGAAAGGGGCTCCTGGGTGGCTCAGTCAGTTAAGAGTCCAACTCTTGGTTTCAGCTCTGGTCATGATCTCTCAGTTTCATGAGTTCAAGCCCCCCATCAGGCTCCGAGCTGAGAGTGTGGAGTCTGCATGGGATTCTCTCTCTCTCCCTCTTTTTCTGCCCCTCCCCCCACTCACACTGTCTGTCTCTTTCAAAATAAATAAACTTAAAAAAATTTTTTTAAATACTTTGAGAAAAATGAAAATAGAAACATATGATACTGAAACTTACGGGATGCTGCAAAACACTTCCATAAGAGAAGCTCATAGTGATAAATTCCTACGTAAAGAAAAAAGAAAGATTTCAAATAAACAAAACTTTACACCTCAAAGAACTAGAAAAAGAAGAACAAATGGAACCTAAAGTTAGTAGAAATAAGGAGGGTAAAGATCAGAGTAAAAATCAATGAAATAGGGACTAAAAAGGCAATAGAAAAGATAAATGAAAGGAAGTGCTGTTTTTTTGAAAACATCAACAAAATAGACAAATGTTTAGCCAGAAGCATCAAGAAAAAAAAAAGAGTCATTTTTTTTTTAAATTAGAAATGAGAGAAGACATTAAAATTTTATACCACAGAAATACAAAAGGATAAGAGACTATGTAAACAACTGTATGCAAAAAAAAAAAAAAAATGGAACAGCCTAGAAGAAATGTATGAGTTCCTAAGAACATACAACCTTCCAAAATTGAATCAGGATGAAATAGAAATCTAAGCAGATCTGTTGGTAGTAAGGAGATTAAATCAGTAATCAAAACCTTCCAAATAAAGAAAAGTCCATCACCAGATTGTTTCACTGGTGAATTCCACCAAACTTTTTAAAATGAATGAATACTAATTCTTCTCAACTCTTCCAGAAAATAGAAGTGAGAACATATCCAAATTCATTTTACAAGGCCAGCGTTACCCTGATACCAAAGGCAGAAAAGGACATAACAAGAAAATTATAGGTGAATATCCTTGATGAGCATGGAAGCAAACAACCTCAACAAAATGTTAGTAAAGCAGATTCAACAATACATTCAAAGGTTCATATGTTATTAAGTGGGATTTATTCCTGGGATGTAAGGATAGTTCCACATCTGCATATCCGTGTGATACACCACATTTTTGAAATGAAAGATAAAAATTATACTCTCATCTTCATAGAAAAAACATTTGACAAAATTCAACATTGATTTATGAGAAAAACTCTCAACAAAGTGGCTATAAAGAAAACATACTTCAACATAATAAGGTCTATATATGACAAACCCCAGATATCATACACGATGAATGGTGAAAAGCTGAAAACTTTTTCTCCAAGATCAGGAACAAGACAAGGATGCCCACTCTCACCACTTATTTTCAGCACAGTACTGGAAGTTATAGCCAGAGCGATAGGGCTGAACAAACAACAAAACAAAACAAAACAAATAAAAGACCTCCAAATCAGAAAGAAAGATGTAAAACTCTCCCTATTTACAGATAACATATACAGAAAACCTTACTCTACCAAAATGCTGGTAGAACTAGACAATAAGGGGCGCCTGGGTGGCCTAGTCAGTTGGGTGTCTGACTTCGACTGAGGTCATGATCTCATGGTTTGTGGGTTCGAGCCCCACGTTGGGCTCTGTGCTGACAGCTTGGAGCCTGGAGCCTGCTTCTGATTCCGTGTCTCCCTCTCTCTCTGCCCCTACCCTGCTCACACTGTCTCTCTCTGTCTCTCAAAAATAAATAAATGTAAAAAAAAATTTTTTTAAAGAACTAGACAATAAATTCAATAAAGCTTTAGGATGAAAAACATTAATAAAAATCAGTTGCATTTATATGCAATAACAATGAACGCTCAGAAGAAAATAATTTTAAAAATCTCATTTGTAACAGGACCAAAAACAGTAAAATACCTAGGAATAAAGTTAACCAAGGAGGTAAGAAGCCTGTGCACTGAAAACTCTAAGACATTCAATTGGAAGCAATTGAAGATGACACAAATAAATGGAAAGACATTTTATTTTCATGGGTTGGAATAATGAATATTGTTCAAATATCCATACTATACAAAACAATCTTCAGATTCAATATAATCCCAATCAAAATTCCAATGGCATTTTTCATATAAAAAGAACCTTCAAATTAGTGTGGAACCACAAAAGTCCCAGAATAGCAAAAGCAATCTTGAGAAAGAAGAAAAAGGCAGCATGCTTCCTGATTTCAAACTATATTATGAGGCTATAGTAATTAAAACAGTATAGTATTAATATAAAAACAGAAAAATAGGTGAATAGAATAGAGCCCAGAAATGACTCACATATATGTGACCAATTAATTTAAAGCAAAAGAGCCAAGAATATACAATGGGGAACGAAGGGTCTCTCCAATAAGTGGTACTAGGAAAACTAGACGGCCACATGCAAAGGAGAAACTGGGTCACTATCTTACACCAGACACAAAATCAACTCAAAATGGATTAAAGACTTGAACATGACTTGAAACCATAAAATTCCTAGAAGAAAATCTAGTGGTTAGCTCCTTGACATTGATTTTTGGATTTGACAACAAAAGTAAAATAAATAAATGAGTACATCAAACTTAAAATCTTCTGCAAAGCAAGGGAAATCGTCAACAAAATGGAAAGGCAATCTACAGAATAGAAGAAAATATTTGCTCCTATATGGCAAAAATATTTGCTCCTCGATGGCAAAAACAATCCATTTAAGAAGTAGGCAGAGAATCTGAATAGACAATATTCTAAAGAAGACATACAGATGGCCAACATATTCATGAAAAAGTGCTTGACGTCACTAATCATCAGGGAAATGCAAATCATCTCACATCTGTTCAAATGGTTATTATCAAAAAGACAAGTAATAAATGTTGGCAAGGATGTGGAGAAAGGAAAACTCTTGTGCATTGTCAAAGGGAAAATGTGAAGCCACCGTAAAATGTTGCAGCCACTGTGAAAACAAATACGGAGGTTCCTCAAAAATTTTAAAATACAACTATCCTATGATCCAGCAATTCCACTTTGGAGTATTTATCTGAAGGAAATAAAAACATTACTTGAAAAGACATTTTCACCCCCCATGTCCCTTTCATCATTATTTATATAGTCAAGGTGTCCATTGATGGATGAATGGATAAAAAAAATGTATACAGGAATATTATTCAGTCATAAATAAAAGGGAAATCTTGACATTTGCAACAACATGGATGGACCTTGAGGACATTATGCAAAGTGAAATAAGTCAGACAGAAAAGGACAAGTATTATATGATTTCATTTATATGTAAAATCCAGAAAGAAAGAAAGAAAGAAAGAAAGAAAGAAAGAAAGAAAGAAAGAAAGAACAAACCCATAAAACAGGGAATCTATTTGTGGTTTCCAGAAGTGGAGGGTGTAGGTGGGTGAAATGAGTTATAATGGTCAAAAGGTAGAAACTCACAGTTATAAATAAATACATCATGAAGATGTAATATATAGAATGGTAACTACAGTCGATAATAATCGTATTGTATATTTGGAAGTTTCTAAGAGAGTAGATCATCACAAGAAAATCTGTAACTATATGTGATAAAAGATGTTAACTAGACATATTTTGCTGATTATTTCACAATATATACATTTATCAAATCATTATGTTGTATACCTGAAATGAATAGGCTGTATTTCAGTTTTATCTCAATGAAAAAAGTAAAATAAATCTCTTTCTCACTCACTCTTTGAAGCAACTCCAGAGAAACTATAGGTTCCTGTCTTCATGTAGAATTGAGAAATGGCTAAGCTAGGATGCTGCATATTATATGAGATTTTAGTTTGAAATGTCTGCTCCCCATTAACCAGGGGACTGTTGTAGGCAGAATTCTAAAATGTCTCTTGAGGTTACTCCTCCACTGTGTACAGTTTGGATAATCCCCAAAACTAAGACTATGATGTGATATCACTCCTGCGATTAGGTTATGTTGCATGACACAATTGACTTTAAGAAGGAAAAAACATCCTCAGTGGGCATGACCCCTTGTTTGACACCCTAAGCAGAGAACCCAGCCACATGGTGCTCAGACCTCTGACCTGTGGAATCATGAGCTAACAAACAGGTGTTTGATATAAGCTGGTAAGTCTGTAGTAGTTTGTTATTTGGCAATAGAAAACCACAATAGGGGCATTTGGGTGGCTCTGTCGGTTAAGCATCCGACTTTGGCTCAGGTCATGATCTCATGGTTTGTGGGTTCGAGCCCCGCATTGGGCTCTGTGCTGACAGCTCAGCTTGCTTTGGATTCTGTGTCTCCTTCTCCCTCTGCCCCTCCCCGACTTGTGTTCTGTCTTCTCTGTCTCTCCAAAATAAATAAATGTAAAACAAAATTTTTTTTAACTACTACAAAGACCTTTGATAAATTACATAATCATTCTGTTTTCTCACTAGTAGAATAAAAGTAATACTACTATTATGCATTTGTCTTGAGGATTAAATACAATAATTACAATAAAGCACTTACTTGAGTTTTAATGAGTGTCAGTTGCTACCTCATTGTGTTGTTTTGAGAATTCAGTGAGGTAATAGCCAGAAACTCGTCGGCATAATACCTGGTACTTAGCAACCTCATAACAATATTATCAATTTATCATTGTTAGAGATACAACAAAATCAAAAACAAAAAACTTGGCATGGACTGTATTTAGACCTCTTAGTGTTCTCTATATTTTTTCCTTTGAAACCTTTTACTTTCAACTGAAAGTTAATAGCCAGTATATCATGACCTTAAAGTGAGCCTGGTTTGATTCTTTAGCCACCAAAAATGGATTACTAACACCCAACACTTGGGTTTTTCCTTTCCAAGAAAAGTTTAGTTCTGAAACAAAATTGTACATTATTCATTTTGAGTGGGGTACCTCCATCTGTACTCAGGGTATTTATTCTACACAAAAATAACTAGAACCATATACTGAAATAAAAAAAAAAACTACCTAGGATTCCAGTTTTATTACAGAGAAAGGGAGGGTAGCACTATTTTATTTTAAACCCAAGTAATGTAACTGAAGCACTTTCCACATCAACAGTATGCTTGATATCCTTATCAAATCTCTTATGAAAAGACACACAGTGAAGTATAAATCAGAGAACCATTCTTACCTATTCATTTGTATTTAATTCAGGGAAATCAGGGCTTGGGTTGTTATTCCTAAGAATCCAAATGTAACCGCATACTTGAAGGGCAAACACAGCTAAATAAATTTGGGTTTCTGGAATTAAAAAAAAACTATTACATTAAGACTCGTGATTGAGTTCACACTATCTCTCTAAGGCAAGCACACATTTCAATGTCATTGTCTGCCACCTAACAATAACAGAAAACATCTGTATAATGGCCTATAACATTACACGGTGCATTACAATTAGAAATGTGCTGAAGTGGTGCTTTGGGGGTTTATTTATGGTCCATGAAACAAAAGATTCTATGAGCATCTCATGAAAACTTAATAGTTCAAGGAAATAAAATAAATATTTGAGTGCAACAATTACATTTTCAATGATATTATCACTAGAGAAACTTAGAACAGCCAAAAAGTAAATATACTAGTGTTAAAAGAAACCCAGTACTAGTTGGCTGGAAATCTTTCTTATTTCAGGGGCAAGAATGACAGAGAATTATGAAAAACACGTCATGCTTTCTAGGCTAAAATAATTTCTATCAGTGAGTAAAATTTCTCTTAATTGCTCATAAAATCAAGTCTTTAGAAGTTATGGTAAGAGCAAACATATTTTAAAACCCCAACATTTTTTAAAAGAAGAACAGAAGATTTTTTTTCTATGTTGCTTTAAAAACGGGTGAGTATGAGTACCAGCAGTCAATGAACTGTTTCTAATAGAAGTCAAAGTTACCCCACAGAAAAATCTTCATGTGGGAGAGCAAATAAGTTCATGAACATGTACTTCATTTCCAGATTATAGGCAATTGTGTACATATTTAACTTTATTTATTTTGCATGCAGGATCTCATACTCATGAAAGATAATTTAATCATCTGTACCTATTGTGAGAAAATTTACGGTGTCTAATCATATGCTTAGATTTCTCAAAGTTTCGCCTGCTGAGGGAAAAAACTACGTCATAGGAGAAGAAAAGCTTTCATTGGACTTTTACAAAATTAAAAAACGAAAGAACAGCAAAGGTCAATGACTTTAAATGATACGGTACTCATTTTTATTATAGAAAAATTTGAAAAGACTTGATTGTACTTGAGAACTTTGTCATGGACTTCTATATTATTGTATTCATAGAAATCCATTCTATTTAATGTCCTAAAGATCATATTTGTAAAATTGTGCTGTATTTCTTTTACTTCACCGAAAAATCAAAATTAAATGGAATATTCTTTTTGATATTAAAAGAAACTATTCCTTATTAATGTATGATTAATTTTAATATAAATTAATGTATTCTTAAAATATATATTTATAAACAATGATTGTGTTGAAATTCAAATTAAACAGCTTTGTATTCATGATAGTTGTTGAAAACATATTTACACAGGAGACTTATATGCTATTTTATTGACTGCTGGTTGGTTCTCAGAATGGGTTTAAATTTCCTCCAAACTAATCTAAAAGACACAGGAATTTTGATAGTTCCTTGATTAAACATGCATCATTTGTAATGATTTTCCACATGATTATCCCAAATAGCCATGGAAGAACATAAAGCTGTCATTCAACAGACAATAGAAAGGGGTCAATGCCATAGTACTATCTGCTAGCAAGGAGGACTACAGTGTCCATTTGCCTGCTGTTACAGGATGTGTAGACATCGTGTTATTAGAGTCTTAATTTCAAAAGAATAGCGAGGCTATAAAAAAGTATCTGGATTTGGACAGAACAGCTCAAGAAAAAGGGATATTTTTTATTAAGATATTTTAAAGGGATACTGCTGGACAACTAGATTTGATGACTGGGATTCTTAAATTTCTTATTCTTTTGGATTTGATTCCAAATTAGAAGATAGTATTTTTAACATAATTTATTGTCAAATTGGCTTACATACAACACCCAGTGCTCATCCCAACAAGTACACTCCTCAATGCCCATCACTCATTTTCCCTCTCCCCACACTTCCCCCCATCCACCTTCAGTTTGCTCTCTGTATTTAAGAGTCTCTTGTGGTTTGCCTCCCTCCCTCTCTGTTTGTATCTCTTTTTTCTCCCTCCCTTCCCCTATGGTCTCCTTGAGAAACTTAAAAGATAATATTTTATACCAGTGAGACTTCTGAATGGATCACATGGGGAAGAACCAACTTTTTGACTTGGAGAAAAAAAAAAAACAGAAAAGGATGGAAAAGATGGGGGAAAAGAGAGAGAAAGAAGGCAAGGAAAAAAAATGGAAGGGACAGAGAGAGGAAACTGGAATTATTTATTTCAAAATTACTTAAATAAGCCTATAGGAAACCTATGTTTTAAATATCTCATGATACCATCAACCTACAACTTACCAATACCTGTTAAGAAAAAGTATGTTAATGTATGGGAAACCACTCAATCATTGTCCTGTATCATGTGTGAGGCAGCGGGCTTAAGCTGGGTCATCTAGGGACTGCATACAAGTAGGTAAAGTTTAAGGAAGATGTGCTTTACTCTTGAATACTAGTGGATTGGTGGTAAAAAGTAGCTGTTTTATGGTAATGCGTTTGAGTCAAACTTTTGGTAAGTGCTTCAAGGACCAATGACTTTGTAATGACTTCACTCCTATACTTAAAAAATATTCAGTACTTACATTTTAGGTGTGAATTTCCTTTAGAAAATGTTGAAATCTCTCTCCCAATTCAGCAAAATGCTTTATCCTTTATATTGTTAAGTACATAACTGAAAAACAAAGGTGAATACACATCATTTAAATGATAACAGTGATAAGAATCTGACGACATAATGTAAAGCATTAAGCAAATTAGATCACTCTATTTAAAACTCATCCCATTTCTTCTGCTCACATTCCTAATTTCTAGTATCTTGCTATGTATTTTTAATGTACAAAATATATGATTTATTCTACCTATGCTTTATTGTCTTTCTTTTTAGCTAGAATGGATATCCTTGATGTTTTTATTTGTGCAATGATGAGTTTCACATGGACAGATTGAAAAACTGCATGGTTACCAGAATCAGATTATGGTAAAGAGACTGGTATGCCATGCCATTTTAGCATTATTCTTTATGAGATTTAGTTCCCCTCAGGTGTACTGCCTATCACATAGTCATTCTTCAAAATTTTATATTTCAGCAATGTGAACCCTATGTTCACCACTGTGTAATGTCCCAACACGTTGCCTACAGTTCTTCAATAAATACTTAGTGAATAGTAAATAAACGAAATACCAAAGTAAGACTGTCAAAAGGCAACACAGAAAACACAGGATTGAGAAGAGGAGTAACATCACCATGATGGTAATATACATTCTTCCTGACTTCTTTCCTACTCATAAAAAGATTAACAACTATTCAAGAACAGGAAACCACTAAGAGAATCCTAGGACACAGCATCACCTGTGGTAAGCATCCACTACCCAAGACCCAGATACCAAGACAGACTGCATTAGAAAGCTAGGTGAAATAGCTACACATTGATGACATTGTCTCTCCCCCCAGACAGCACAGCGACATGAAGAGAGGATCCCCCTAAGCCCTCAGTTGTTTTTTTTTTTCAGTGTGAAAAAAGAGAACACAGGAAACAATCAGTCTTTCCCCCAGCACTGTGGATCATTTTCTGGGTTTCCTTACAATGCTCTCATACCGCAAAATTGCAGGAAAATCTGTGGGACTCAACCACTGGGAATCTGTGATAGAAAAGGGGGGCAATGCTGTGTAGCAATGAGCACATGGATCTTGACAGAGCAAGTTTACACCTGCAGTGCCCAAGTAGTGATCTCAATCAGCAGTTTGCTCATCTCCAGAGCCAAGTCAGATCACAAAAATACAGGTAAATATTACACCACCAGGATCCAAGATGGTCCTCCACAGACACACCAAATCAATACCTATTTAAAGATCAATTCCTTCCTTGAAGAAGTTCTGAGGACTGACTGAACAGCTTCTGCATAACAAAAGATAGAACACAGAGAATGCGACAGAGACAGAGGTATGGAAACAAAGGAACCCCCCACCCCTAAAACTGCAAACCACAGTGGAGAGGGATAGTACTGAAGGGCCATGAGCAGATTTGTCTACCCTAGAGCACAGGGGGAAAAAAAGCTACAGTTTACAGGGAAACTACAATATAAAAAATCCATCCCTGGCACTCTGCCAAATGGCAGAGCACTGCTAGAACTCTCTCTAGTTTGAGGAGTCTACTGAGTACCATGGTTCACATCCCCCTGCCCACTTTGATAGCATGGACAATAGGGTCTGGGTGCTATAGCTGGCCTACGACCTCAGTGAGCCCCAGGCACCTAGTCTACCCTAGCCCCAGATGCCCTGGGGTACAGACAAAAACTGCAGTTTGAAAGAACAAGTAGAATATAAGGGAACAAGCCCTAGAACCCTGCAATACATCAGAAGAGTGGATGCAATTCTTTCTGGTTTGTAGGGGCTGGTGAGAACCATGGTTGACATTTCCTCTCCACCTTGATAGCATGGATGGGAGCAGGCCTTGGGTGAGCTACCCATCCTACTAACTCTGTAAGCTCGGGACCCAAAGCCAACAACAGCCTCACTGGTCCCACCAAGGTGGCCCCAGTACAGCACAAACTAGCATATCTGTGATCAGTGGTTACTATAGTTCCAGCCATTTTGCCAAGGTGACACAGGCACAAACCACCCCAGAATTCATAGGTCTGTCCCACTTTGGTTCTAGACAGCTTGCTAGGGCACCCCTAGCTCACAGTGCTCTGGGACCTCCTCACTCATATCCACTTGTCCTTCCAGGTTATACTCTGTACAGGGTGCCCTGAGGATCCTTGGCATGTGTCTGCTTTGGTTCCAGCCACCCTACCAGGGCACCTCGTGTGTGGAGTAAACTGGAACCCCTGGATTGCACCCCACCTTGGCTCCAGCTACCTCACCAGGATGCCTCTTATGCTGAAATACCGTGGCCTGTACCCCTATCAGCTTTTAGCTATTCTTCCAGGGCACACTCTGAGCATATGTCCCTGGGAGTGCCCCATCCAGTACCCACTTAAGCTTTAGCTATCTTTCCAGGGTATCCCCTATATTGAGTGCCCTGGAATCCCCAGGCACATGCCCCACCTTGGCTCCAGCTACCCCTGCTAAGGCACCCTTTGCATGGAGAGCTCCAGAACTGCTGTAGACCACAAGGACTTCGCCTTTAGTAAGACCACCAGGGCTAAACCAGCACAGAGTTCTCTGGGACCTACAGCCCATTCCAGTTCCAGTTGCAGTAAGTCAAAGTCATCTGGCACACAGCCTACACAGGGGATAAACATACAGAAGACAGACCCTTCAAATTTAAGAGTAGCAGCTGTTCCACCTAATTCATAGAAACAAATACAGAAAGTCAAGCAAAATGAGGAGATGGAGGAATACGCTGCAAATGAAAGAACAAGATAAAACCTCAGAAAAAGAACTAGAGGAAATGGAGATAAGCAATATGCTTGATAAAGAGTTTAAAGTATTGACCATAGGGGCGCCTCAGCTGGTTAAGCACCCGACTTCAGCTCAGGTCATGATCCAATGGCTTGTGAGTTTGAGCCTTGCATTGGGCTCTGTGCTGACAGCTCAGAGCCTGGAGTCTGCTTCGGATTCTGTGTCTCCCTCTCTCTCTGCCCCTCCCCTGTCCATACTCTGTCTCTCTCTCCTTCAAAAATAAATAAACAGTAAAAAATTTAAGAAATAAAGTAATGATCATAAAGATGCTCACCAGACTGGACAGAAGAGTGAAAAAACTCAGTGAGAACTTCAACAAAGAGATAGAAAACAAAAAAAATAACTAGTCAGAAGAATACAGTAAATGGAATGAAAAATACACTGGAGAATCAAGTGTATTCAGAAGAACGGATCAACAATCTAAAACGTCGGGTAATGGAAAGCACCCAAGCTCAAGAGCAAAGAGAAAAAGGATTAAAAATGAGGATAGTTTAAAATGAGGATCTTGGACAAGATCAAGTGAACAAAAATTTGCACTATAGGGACCTCAAAATAAGAAGAGAGAGAGAGAAAGAAAGGCAGAAAAATTATATGAAGAAATAAAAGTTGAAACCCTCATAATGTGGGAAAGGAAATAGACACTCATATTCAGGAAACAAAGTTCCCAACAAGCTGGAGCCAGTGAGGTCCATATCACTGCAAATAATCATAAACTGTCAAAGGTTAAAGATAAAGAAATAATTTTTAAAGCAGCAAGAGACAATCAAAAAGTTACATATAAGGGAAACTCCCTAAGACTATCAGATCGTTTAGCAGAAATTTTGCAGGGCAGAAGGGAGTGGCATGATATATTCAAAGTGCTGAAAAGGAAAAACAAAAAAAAAAAACAACCAAGAATATTCTTTCCAGAAATTTTATCACTCAGAATTGGAGAGAGAGAAAAGGTTTTCCAGACAAACAAGAGCTAAAGGAGTTCATCATCCCTAAGTTGGTCTTATAATAAATGTTAAAGGGACTTCTTATGGTAAAACAGAAAAGGCCATAAGTAGAAATAAGAATATTATAAATAAAAAGATGTAGAATATGAAAACATATACCTAAAATATGGAGAGGAAGTGAAAAGAAACTTCTTTTAGAATGTGTTTAAATGTAACTGATCATCCACTTAATATAGACTGTTATATATTTAGGATGTTATATATGCACCTCATGGTAACCACGAACATGAAACCTATAATAGATACATTAAAAATAAAGAGCAAGAAAGCCAAATAGAGAGAATCATCAATAAAAAGGAAAGAGAGCAAGAGAAGAAAGTAACAGAGAAGAAATTTTTATTTATTTTTATTTCTTTAATGTTTGTTTATTTTTAGAGAAAGAATAAGCAGGAGAGGGGCAGAGAGAGAGAGGGAGGTAGAGAAAAGCCCAACAAGGCTCCATACTGTCAGCACAGAATCTGATTCAGGGCTTGATCTCATAAACTATGAGATCATGACCTGAGCTGAGTTCAAGAGTCAGCTGCTTAACTAACTGATCCACCCAAGGTGTCCGGGTGGAGAAGAAATTTTTAAAAAACAACCAGAAAACAACTAACAAACTGACAATAAGTCTATACCTATCAATAATTGCTCCACATACAAATGTCCTAAATGTTCCAATCAAAAGTAATACAGTGGTAGGATAGATAAAAAACAAGACCCATCCATATGCTGCCTATAAAAGGTTCATGTCAAACCTAAATACACATACATACCAAAAGTGAAAGGATGGAAAAGATATTCCATGCAAATAAACTTGAAAACAAAAACCCAGGGTAGAAATACATATATGTGACAAAATAGACCTTAATAAAAGACAAAGAAAGGCATTACATAATGATAAAAGGATCAAATCAACAAGAAAGTATCACTACTGTAAACATATATGCAGCCAACATTCGAACACCTAAATACACTAAGCAAATATTAACAGACAAAAAGGGAATGATTGACAATAATACAATAATAGTAGAGGACATTAACACCCCATTTATATCAATGGATAGATCATCCAGACAGAAAATCATTAAGGAAACAGTGTCTTTGAATGATACGTTAGATTAGATGGACTTAACAGATTATACATACATATAAACATTCTAGCCAAAAAACAAAACAAAACAAAACAATAGAATACACGTTCTTTACAAGTGCACATGGAACATTCTCCAAGATAGATCATATGTTAAGTCACAAAACCAGTCTCAATAAATTTAAGAAGACTGAATCATACCATGCATCTTTTCTGACTACAACCATATGAAACTATAAAACAATTATAAAAAAAAAAAACTAGAAAATAACTCCACAAATACATGAAGACTAAACAACAGGCTACTAAGCAACCAATAGGCCAATGAAGAAATCAAAGAGGAAATAAAAAGCACATGTAGGAAATGAAAATAAAACAGAAGTGTGTAAAAGCTTTGGGATGCAGCAAAAACATTTCTAGGAGGGAAATTTATAGCTATCTAGGGCTAGCTACCTCAAGAAACAAGAAAGCCTCAAATACAATTTGACCTTATACCTAAAGGAACTAGAAAAAAAGACAAATAAAGCTTATGGTTACTGGAATAAAGAAAACAAAGATCAGAGCAGAAATAAATGAGAGGTGTTTTTTTGTTTTGTTTTGTTTTTAAGAAACAATATGATGAAATCAACAGCTCATTCTTTGAACAGATAAAGTTGATAAACTTTTATCCAGAGTCATCAAAAAAAGAGGACCCAAATAAATGAAATGAGGAACAAAACAAAGTAACAAACAACACCAAAGAAATACAAAGAATTATAAGAAACTACTATGAAAAATTATATGCCAACAAATTGGACAACCTAGAAGAAATGGATAAATTTCTAGAAACATACAATCTTCTATACCTGATCAGGAACAAATAAAAAAACTCAAGAGACAAATTACTAGTAATGAAACTGAATTAGTAATAAAATTTTTCAAAACTCCCAAAAAACAAAAATCAAGGAACAGATGAATTCTTCATGGGTAAATTTTACCAAACATTTAAAGAAGAGCTAATGACTACTCTCCTCAAACTATTCCAAAAAAATAAAAGGAGAGGAAAGCTTCCAAACTGATTTTACAAGGTCAGCATTACCCTGATACCAAAATCAGACAACACCACTACAAAAAAAGAAACCTATAGGCCAATAAACCTGATGAACATAGACACAGAAATTCTCAACAGAATATTAGCAAACTGCATGCAACACTGCATTAAAAGGATCATTCACACAATCAAGAGGGATTTAGTCCAGGGATGCAAGGATGGTTCAATATTAGGAAATAAATTAACATGATATATGACATTAACAAAATGAAGGATAAAAATCATATGATCATCTCAATAGATGCAGAAAAAGCATTTGACAAAATTAAACATCAGTTCATGATAAACTCTAAACAAAGTAGGTTGAAAAGGACATTCCTCAACATAATAAAGGTCATATATGGAAAACCTATGTAACTAACATCATACCCGATGGTGAAAATTGAGAGGTTTTCTTCTAAGATCAAGAACAAGACAAGAATGTCCACTCTTAACCACTTTTATTCAACACAGTACTGGAAGTCCTAGATATAGGAGAGATAAGAAATAAAATGCATTCTTATCAATAAAGAATAAATTTCACTGTAACTATTTGCAGAAGACATGATACTATACATAGAACACACCAAAGACTCCCCCCCAAAAAAACCTTTTAGAAGTTCTAAGTAGATTAAGTATGGTTGTAACATACAAAATTAATATACAGAAATCAGTTAGATTTCTATACACCTATAACAAAGTGACAGAAAGAAAACCTAAATTAACAATTGCATTTACAAAAGTGCCAAGAAGAATAAAGTATTTAGGAATAAACTTAACCAAGGAGGTGAAAAGATCTATACTCTGAAAACTATAAAACATTGATGAAAGAAATTGAAGATGATAGAAACAAATAAAAAGAGAGTCTAAGCTCACAGATTGGGAAAATACGGTTATGTGGTCAACTAATCTATGTGTTCAACTAATCTCTGACAAATTAGGCAAGAATATACAATGGGGAAATGACAATCTCTTCAATAAATGGTGCTGGGATAAATGGTCGGCTACATATAAAAGAATGAAACTGGACCACTTTCTTATACCACCCACAAAAATAAACTCATTGATTAAAGACATAAATGCGAGATGTGAAATCATAAAATTCAGAAAGAAAACAGAGAGTAATTTCTTTGACACTGGCCATAGAAATATTTTTTCTAGATATGTCTGGTCAGGCTAGGGAAACAAAAGCAAAAATAAACTATTGGGACTATATTAAAATAAAAAGTTTTTGCACAGTGAAAAAAGTCATCAGTGAAACAACAAATCAACCTACTGATTGGGCGAGTATATTTGCAAATGATATAGTGGATAAGGTATTAACATCCAAAACATATAAAGAAATCATACAACTCCACACCAAATTAATAACAATGCAATTAAAATTGAACAGAGGACCAGAATACACATTTTTCCAAAGAAGACATATAGAGAGCCAACAGACACATGACAAGATGCTCAACATCACTCACCATCATGGAAATTCAAATAAAACCACAATGTATGACCATACACCTGTCAAAATATCTAGAATTAAAAAGACAAGAAATAAATGTTGGCAAGGATGTGGAGAAAAAGGAACCCTTGTACACTATTGGTAGGAATGTAAATTAGTGCAGCCACTGTAGAATATAATATGAGGTTCTTCAAAAAATTAAAAATAGAAATATCATATGATCCAGAAATTCCACTACTGGGGATTTACCCTAAGAATGTAAAAATACTCAATTTAAAACAATATATTCATTCTATGTTTATTTCAGGATTATTTACAATAGCTGAGATATGGAAGCAATCCATTGATTGATGAGCCATAAAGATGATGTGGTATATATACACAATGGGATAGTAATCAACTATAAAAAAGGATGAGATATTGTCATTTGCAACAACATGGATGGAGATAGATGTAATAATGCTAAGTGAAATAAGTCAGATAAAGACAAACCAATAACATATTTCACTTGTATGTGGAATCAAAAAAACAAAACAAAACAAACAAACATATACTTTTAAATATGGAGAACAAACTGACAGTTACCAGAAAGGGGGTGTGGTTTGGAGAATTGGCAAAATGGGTGAGGGAGAGTAGGAGATAGAGGCTTCTAGCTATGGAACCAATGCATCATTAAATTAACAGTTACAGCATAGGAAACATAGTCAATGTTATTGTAATAGCATTGTATGGTGACAGGAGCTATACCTATGGTGAACATAGCATAATGTATACACTTGTTGAGACACTATGGTGTATACATAAAATCAATGTAACATTGTGAATCAAGTATACTTCAGTAAGAAGGAAGGGAGGAAGGGAGGGAAATGAAGGAAAGGGAGGGAAAGGAAGGAAAGGGAGGGAAAGGAAGGAAAAGGGAGGGAAAGGAAGGAAAAGGGAGGGAAAGGAAGGAAAAGGGAGGAAAAGGGAGAGAAAGGGAGGGAAAGGGAGGGAAAGGGAGGGAAAGGGACGGAAGGGACGGAAGGGACGGAAGGGACGGAAGGGACGGAAGGGACGGAAGGGACGGAAGGGACGGAAGGGACGGAAGGAAACTTTTCAGGCCAGGAGAGAATGGGATGATATATCCAAATATTGATTACTGGATCCTAACCACTAGACCACCAGGGAGTATCAAAACATTGAAAGGAAACAACTGTCAACAAAGAATTCTATATCAATCCAGTGAAGCTGTCCTTCAGAAGCAAAGGAGGGGTAAAGATTTCCCAAAGAAGCAAAAGCTGAGGGAGTTCATTCCTACCAGACCTGCTTTTCAAGAAATATTCAAGAGTATTATTTGAGTGGAAATAAAAGACGCTAATTAACATCATAAAAACATAAGGTAGCAAAGGTCTCACTGGCGACGGTAATCACATGTAGTCACAGTTAGATTCTGCAATTATGGTAATAGTGGTGCATAACTCACTTAAAAATAGTTTAAAAGTTAAAACAAATGAGTGTAGAAAAAATAACCATAAATAAAATAATCTGTTGATAGTGACACAATATTATAAAAACATATAAATTCTAATAGTGATAGCCTAAAATATGATGGTGAGAAGAAGTAAAAGTGTAAAGTTTATAAATTCTACCGAAGTTTTCAGTTTAAGATAGAGTATTATCAGTTTAACATATTGTATCTAAGCCTCATGGCAACCACTCATGAAAATTGTGTGATAATTACATAAAAGAACATGATAAAGAAATCAAAAATATTGATTACAAAAGACATCAAAACACATAAAAAAAGACAGCAGGATAAAAGATAAGCAATAAGAGGGGTCTATAAAACAAACAGAAAACAATGAGCAACATGCGAATAGGAATTTCTTATATATCAACAATTACTTTAAAATTTCCAGTTAACAGTCCATAGAATGGCTGAATGGATAAAAAACAAGATTCAATAATATTGTGCCTATAAAATATACACTTTAGTCTTAAAGACCCACATAGAGAGTGAAGCGATGGAAAAGACATTTCAATCAAATAGCAATAAACAAAACATAAGCAGGGCTAGCTATTAGACAAAATAGGCTTTAAACTAAAAAGGGAACAAAAGAGACAAGTAAACCTATCATATAATGATGAAGAGGTCAATACATCAAGAAGATATAACAACTGTAAATATTTATGCACCCAACATTGGAGCACTTAAATATATAAAGCAAAAACTAACAGAGACAAAAAGATAAACAGTAATACAACAGGAGTTAGAGGGCTTAATAATCCACTCTTAATTGTTAGATCATCCAGAAAGAATCAATAAGGAAACAGTGGATTTGAACAACACAATAGATAAAATAGACCTAATAATTACAAATATAGAACATTCTGCCCAACAGAATACACATTTTTCTTAAGTGCACATGGAACATTTTCTATGATAGACTAGTATTAAGCCATGAAACAAGTCTTAGCAAATTCAAGAAGTTTGAAATCATAGCAAATACAATCACACAAATCTCAAAGTAAATAACAAGAGGAAAAATAGAAAATTCACAAACACATGGAAATTAAACAATGCTCTTCTGAACAACCAATGGATCAAATAAAATGGAAATAAAGTTTCTTGAAACAAATAAAAATGTAAACACAAAAGGCCAGAATTTGTGGGATGCAGCAAAAAAATGTTACTAAGAATAAAGTTGATAGCAATGGATACCTACATTAAGAAACAAGAAACATCCCAAATAAACACCCTAACTTTATGGCTTAATGCAACTAGAAGAACAAACTGAGCACAAACTTAGAAGAAGAAAGGAAATAATAAAGAACAGAGCAGAAAGAAATGAAATTGAGAACAAAAAACAATTGAAAAAGATTAGTCAATCTAAGAGTTTGATGTTTGAAATGATAAATAAAATGGACAAATGCTTAGACAAACCTAGAGAAAGTACCCAAAGAATTAAATTAGAAATGAAGCACACAACTGACATCACAGAAATACAGAAGATCAGAAGAGACTACAATGAACCATTACATGTCAATGAATTGGATAACCTGGATGAAATACATAAATTCCTAGGAATATACAACTTTCCAAGACTGAACAGGAAGAAAGGAAATTCAAGTAGACCAATTACCAATAAGGAGATTGAGTCAGTAATCAAAAATGTCCCAATGAAGGGCCGCCTGGGTGGCTCAGATGGCTAAGCGTCCGACTTTGGTTCAGGTCATGATCTCACGCTCCGTGAGTTCGATCCCCACATTGGGCTGTGTGCTGATAGCTCAGATCCTGGAGCCTACTTCAGATTCTGTGTCTCCCTCTCTCTCTGGCCCTCCCCCACTCATGCTCTGTCTCTCTATGTCTCAAAAATAAATAAGCGTTAAAAAAATTAAAAAAAATCTCCCAATGAAGAAAAGCACAGTACCACATGGCTTCACTTATGAATTTTACCAAACATTTAAAGAAATAACACCAATCTGTCTCAAATCGCACCCCCCTCAAAAAATCAAAGAGGATGAAATACTTCCAAACTCAGTTTATGAGGCCAGCATTATTTTGATACCCAAACCAGAACAAGACACCACTAAAAAAGAAATCTACAGGCCAATACCACTGATGCACAAAAATTTAAAAATTCTCAATAAGGGGTACCTGGATGGCTCAGTTGTTTAAGTGTCCGACTTCGGCTCAGGTCATGATGTTGAAGTTCATGAGTTTGAGCCCTGCTTCAGGCTCTGTGCTGACAGCTCAGAGCCGGGAGCCTGTTTCAGATTCTGTTTCCCTCTCTGTCCCTCTCCCATTCGCACTCTGTCTCTCTTTCTCTCAAAAATAAATAAACATTTAAAAAAATTTAGATAAATAAAAAATAAAAATTTTCAATAAAATACAAGCAGTTAGAATTCACCAGTACATTGAAAAACAAAATCATTCACCATGATCAAGTAGGAGTTATTCCAGGGATGCAAGGATAGTTCAATATATGCAAATCAAACAATGATATATCACACTAATAGAATGAAAGAATCATATAATCATCTCAATAGATGCAGAAAAAAGCATTTGACAAAATTCACCATTCATTCATGACAAAAATGCTGAACAAATTAGGCATAGAAGGAATGTATCTCAACGTAATAATGGTCTATATATGATAAGTCACAGATAATATCATACTCAATGGTGAAAGGTTGAAATCTTTTTCCCTCAGATCAGGAACAAAACCAGAGCATCCACACTCATTACTCCTATTCACCAAAGTATTAAAATCCTAGCTAGAGCCATCAGGCAAGGAGAAAAAAAGGTATCAAAATTGGAAAGAAAGAAGTAAAATTAACTCTATTTTGCAGACAACATAACTTTATATGTGTAAAATCGTAAAGACTCAACCAAAACACTATTAGATTTAATCAATAAATTCAGTAAAGTTGCAAGGTACACAATTAACATACAAAAGTTAATAGTATTTCTATACATTAACAATAAATTTTCTGGAAAAGAAATTAATCCCATTTGTAATAGCATCAAAAACAGTAAAATACTTCAAACAAATTTAACTAAGGAAGTGAAATATTTCTATCTTCAAAATTATAAAACATCTATGAAAGATATGGTAGAACACAAATAAATAGAAAGGTACCACGTGTTCATAGATTGGAGGAATATTGTTAAAATGTCAATACTACCAAATGTCATCTGTGTACTCAGTGTAATCTGTAACAAGAGTCCAATGTCATTTTTTACAGAGGGAGAAAAAAAAACATTCCTACAATTTTATGGAACCACAAAATACCCTAAATAGTCAAAAAAAAAAGCCAAGAAAGAACAAAGCAGGAAGCATCACATATCTTGATCATATCTTGATTTCAAATTATACTATAAAGCTAGGATTATCAAAACTTTATGGTACTGGCATAAAAACAGACAAACTGATGGAACAGAATTGAGAGCCCAGAAATAAACCTAAGCATATTCAACTAATATATGACAAGGTAGCCAATATACCCAATGGAGAAAACCCTCCATATCGATAAATGGTGCTTAGATAATTGGATATTCACATAAAGAAGAATATATGTACGAATAAGAATGGAATGTAAAAGAATTGATATGGGTATTGGTAATGACTTTTTGGACCTATTACTCAAAACACAAGAAACAAAATTTTTAAAAAAATAATAAGTGGTACTATATCAAACTAAAATCTGCACAGCAACTGAGTGTTATATGTAAGTTATGAATCACAACATTCTACTCCTGAAACCAATATTACACTATATGTTAACTAACTAGAAAATAAATAAAAATTTGAAAAAAAATCTGCATAGCAAAAGAAATTATCAACAAAGTGAAAAGACAAGTTACAAAGTGTAAAAAACAATATTTGCAAACCAATTATCTGACAAGGGGTTAATATCCAAAAGAACTCAATAGCAAAAAGAAGAGAAACACAATTTAAAAATGGTTAAAGGACCTGATTAGACATTTCTTCAAAGAAGATATACAAAGGCCAACGTGAAAAGATACTCAGTATCATTAGTCATTGGGATATGAAAATTAAAACCACACTGAGATAGAGCCTCATGCCTATTAAAATGACTATCAATAGAAAGACAAGGGATAACAAATGCTGGTGTGAATGCGGGGAAAGGGAACCGCTGTGAATTGTTGGTAAGATTGCAGATTGGTATAGCCCCCATGGAAAGCAAGATGAAGGACCTTCAAAAAGTTAAAAAATGCAACTACTACATAATCTAGCAATTTCACTTCTGGGAATCAAAAACGGATTTGAAATATCTGCACCCCTTGTTGAAAGGAGGATTATTTACAATAGCTAAGGCATAGAAACAACCTAAGGGTCCATCAACAGATGAAGCAACAAAAAAGATGTTTGCATATACAACTGAATATTATTCAGTAATAAAAAATGAGAAGTTCTACCACTTGTGACAACATAAATGGACCCTGAAGACATTCTGCTTAATTGAGTCAAACAGAGAAAGGCACTTTATAATCCCACTTATATGTGGAATCCGAAAAATAAAATAAAATAAATAACTCATAGAAATAGAGATAAGGCTTGCAGTTACTAGAGAGAGAGGGTGGGGAGCGGATATTGGGAAGAAGGTGATCAAAAGGTTCAAACTTCCAGTTAAAAGATAAATAAGTACTAGGGATATAATGTACAACATGATCACTATAGCGAATACTATAGTATGATATACAGAACAGTTAACACAGTAAATTCTACGAGGTCTCATCACAAGGAGAAAGTATTTTATTTTTTATTTCTTTTCTTTTTACCGTAGCTATATGAGAAGATGGATGTTAGCTGAACCTATTGAGGCTATCATTTCATAATATATGTAAGTAAAATCATCATACATTTGCCTTAAACTTAAACAGTGATATAAGTCAATTGCTTCTCAATAAAACTTGGGAAAAAAGAAAAGATAGAATTGATTAAATAAATGAGAAATACAGGCAGACAATTTAACAGTTCAGAAGGAGAGAGAATTTCCTGCAAGAGTGGTTTAGAAAGCTTTCATGGAAGAGGTAAAATTTTTCAAGAATGGCATTTTACATAAAACTTCATGTGCCCTTCTGTGATTATTCTTTGTCCCATCACAGAATAACTTGTGCTAATAAGTACGTAGAATTTTATATTTAATTGATCCGAATTTTTACTTAACTACACATATATAAAAATCAGTTCTAGGACTAGAGCACTGGTAACAATTATTTTAATATGGGGTAAGAATAAAACAGACACACATAGTAAACAGTATGTATCTATTAAGTTCTAGCTAGACTCTTTACTTCAAAGGTCCAAACCTTGTGGTAGATTAGCAAGTATTGGATAGATGTTAAAATGTTCACAGTACTCAAAGAAATCTATAGATTTAATGCAAATTCATATCAAAATACCAGTAGCATTTTTCACAGAAGTAGAACAAACAATCCTAAAATTTGAATGGAACCACAGAAGACCCCAAATAGCCAAAGCAATTGAGAAAGTAGAAAAAGCTGGAGGTATCAATATTCCAGATTTCAAGATATATTACAAAGCTGTAGTAATAGAAACAGTATGGTACTGGAACAAAAACAGACATATAGATCAGTAGAATAGACAGTCCAGAAATAAACCTACACTTATATGGTCAATTAATCCAAGACAAATAAGGCAAAAATATACAATGGGGAGAGAATCTCTTCAACAAATGGTTCTGGGAAATCTGGACAGCTATATGTAAAAGAAAAACTGGACCACTTTCTAACACTATAAACAAAAATAAACTCAAAATGGATTAGAGACCTATATGTGAGACCTGAAACCATAAAAATTCTAGAAGAGAACACAAGCAGTAAATTCTCTGACATTAGCCATAGCAACATTTTTCTACATATATCTCCTAAGGTAAGGGAAACAAAGGCAAAAAATAAACAATTGGGAATACATTACAATAGAAAGCTTTTGCACAGTGAAAGAAATCATCAACAAAATGACAAGGCCACCTACTGATTGAGAGGAGATGTTTGCAAATGAAATATCCAATAAGGGTTAATATCCAAAATACATAAAGAACTTATACAACTGAACAGCAAAAAGTCCAATTAAAAAATGGGCAGACAGAATATTTTTTCAAAGAAGATATACAGATGGTCAAAAGACACATGAAAAGATGTTTAACATCACTAATCAGTAAGATATTACCTGACACCTACAAAAATGACTAGAATAAAAAAAAAAGGAATAAGGGGTGGTAAGGATGTCGAAAATAACAACCTCTTGTGCACTGTTGGTAGGAATGTCCATTGATACAACCACTGTAGAAGTGTTTGTAGACTTAAAAAAAAAATTAAAAATAGAAATATGACACGACCCAATAATTCCACTACTAAGTATCTACCCAAGGAAAATAAAAACACTAATTCAAAAAGAAACATGTACCCCTTTGTCTATTGCAGTGTTATTTACAATAGCCAAGATATGGAAGCAACCAAAATGTCCATCAAAAGACAAATGAATAAGATGTGATGTGTGTATGTATGTATATGTGTAATCACACATATAACTGTATACATACGTGCGTAAAGATATGCATACTAGATAGAATAATATGCAGCCATACAAAGAGGATGAGAGCTTCCTATTTGTGACATGTATGGACCTAGAGTGTACTATGCTAAATGAAATAAGTCAGCCTGAGAAAATCAAATACCGTATGATTTCACTTGTAATGTGGAATAAAAAAAAAAAAGAATCAATAAACAAAATGAAGAAACAGACCAATGAATACAGAGAACTTATGGTTGGCAGAGGACAGGGGATGATGGAAAGATCAGCAACATGGGTGAAGGGCAGTGAGAGATAGAGGCTTCCACTTATGGAATGATGGTCACAGGAATAGAAGGCATAGTGTAAGGAATCAGTCAATGGTGTTATAATAGCACTGTATGGTGACAGATGGTAACCACCCTTGTGGGGAGCAGAGCATAATCTATGAACTTGTTGAATCACTATGTTGGACATCTGAAACTGATGGAACATTGTGTTTCAAATAACCTAAAAAGTTATGGTCAAATTTGATATCAGAAAGACTGAAAAGAGAATCCTGCTGAGTGAATGCTCTATAATTTTTTCCTTGTACTACATATAAACACCGCCTGCACAACCTCAAATCATCTTGCATTCCACTTAAATGTGCATGCCCACACTTCAAGAGTGGTCTAGAAAGATGCTACTGACAAGATTGTGAAGTACCATGAAAATATGAAGAGGAGGAAACATAATATCCTATTATGTGTCAAGCATTCTGCAAAGTCATTTATATACATTGGTTCTACAGTCCTTCTGAGTTCATAATATCTCTTGGTGTGTGCAGAGCATCCACAGAGTCTCTGCAATTAAATATGCTAGAAACAATGTCAAGATAATTCATTTTTGCATTTTATTATTTCCTAATTTAAGCTCTATCATTTATGGATTGCATATTCACACAGTAAAAAAATAAAAATCCAAGTGTTTTCCGTGAATGCCATTCCACAATGGCATATAATGAAATTCTTCCCTCTGTCCCTGTCTCCTAGGCATTTGATTGTCCCCCAAATATTAGCAGTAGTTTTAAACAGATGGTAGTCAACAGTACACATTGTCCTGTAAATTGCTTGATTCATGTAACAATATATAATGGGAATATTCTGAGAGGAAAGAGAAATTGTAGTTAAGGGAAGTGTTTTAGTTAGAGTAGGATAGGCTACTTAACGACAAATGTAATTTTTCATTCAAGAACAGTCCAAAGTAGGTGATGTTAGTGAATTCATGGCTCTGTGCCCCAGAGCCTGGTAGTAACTAACAGTGCCATGTTATATATATGACCTCCAAGATCATCCTCATCATTTCCATTTTAGAGAGTAGAGGACAAAGATTGAAAGCCAAGGGTCAAAACTCTTGATCGCTGATATTCTTTCCATTCCTTTGCTATTGATAGAACTTCATCACTAGGCCACAGTGAGCAGAATGAGGTTAAGAAAAGCAGTCCCTAGCTGAGCAATCATGTCCCAGTTGGAACTCTATTACTCTGTTAGGAGGAAAGAATGGATTTTGGCGTACAGCCGGCGAGATACAAAATATATCTATCTTTTTTGAGTAAATAAAGAAATTTCATGCATCATTGCAGAAACACTTAAATTATTTCTATGATATCTTAGCTACTTTTTAGGTGAGGTTAAATGGGGTTTAATCTGACAAGTTTTGACAAACGTACACAGTCACCTAATTGCCACCATGATGGTAATATTGAACATTTCTGTCATCTAAAAAAGTTCCAATGTGTCAGTTTGCAGCCCATCACCTTCCTAGACCCCCAGCCCCTGAAAACCAGTCCTATAGTTTCTGTCACTAGAGTTTGGCATTTTTAAAGAATTTTATAGAAATGAAACTTTTTGGTAGCTTGTTTTACATTTGGCTCATTTCATTTAGAAAGATGTTTTTGAGATATATCCATGTTTTACAGTATCTCACCAGTTTGTTCCTTTTTATGGCTGGGTAAGATTCTATAGTTATGCATGTACTACAGTTTATCTATTTACCAGTTGATGGGATTTAAGTTGTTCCAGTATTTATTATTATTGTGGTAAAACATTTAACATGAAATCTAGCCCCTGAAAACATTTTTAAATGTACATACAATAGGGTATTGTTACAATATTGTAGATGGCAGGTTTATAGACCTTATTCATCTTGCATAACACTAAAACTTTATACCCATCGAACAGCAACTCCCTATTTCCCTCTCTCCCAAGCTCCTGGCAACCACCATTCTACTCTGTTTCTAAGATTTGACTATTTTGGATTCTTCGTAAGTGGAACCATGCCATATTTGTCCTTTTGTGACTGACTTATTTAACTTGGCATACTGTTTTCAAGGTTCATCCATGCTGTTGCAAGTGGCAGAATTGTTAAAATCTTTTGAGATTATAAACAAAGCTTCTGGGAAAATCTGAATATAAGTCTTTGTGATGAATGTTTTTATTTCTCTTGAATAAATATCTAAGATGGTGATTGCTTGGTCACATGGCAGATATATGTTTACTTTTTTAGAAATTTCCAAGCTGTTTTAAAAGTGGCTTCAGTGTTTTTCAATCTCATCTATGGAGAATTTCAGTTACTCCATACGTTTGTCAAAACCTGTTTTTGCTCATCTTTTAATTTTAGCCATTTCACTGTATGTGTAATGATATCACATGATGCTTTTGATTTGCATTTCCTTAATTACTAATGATGTTTAGCATCTTTTCATGTGCTTATTTGCCATTTGTATATATTCTTTGATAAGTGAATATTCTTATGCCCTCATTGAGTTTTTAGAAGTTAAATTTTTATGTGTAAAAATGCACAAGGAATAACAAGTATTAATAAAATCTTAAAATCTTCTTGAAATTTAGTATTAAGAACAGAATACCAGGGGCGCCTGGGTGGCTCAGTCGGTTGAACATCTGACTTTGGCTCAGATCATCATCTCACAGTTTGTGAGTTCAAGCCCCGCATCGGGCTCTGTGCTGACAGCTCAGAGCCTGGAGCCTGCTTCAGATTCTGTGTCACCCTCTCTCTCTGCCCCTTTCCCACTCATGCTCTGTCTTTCTCTCTGTCTCTCAAAACTGAATAAAGTTCAAAAAAAAAAAGAACAGAATACAATATAAATGTACAAATGAATTCTGGCTACATTTTGAACTTTCTTATGATAGGACATAAGGTAATGCTTATTTTGTAATGACCAAGTAGAAAATAGCCACTAAGAGGCAAGTTATAGCAAATAAATGCTTAAATTAAGAAAATAGAAAGATTTCCTATTAAACAACCTACATTTTTACCTCAATGAACCAGAAAAGGAAAAAAACTGAATGTAGTGGAAGGAAGGACATAACAATCAGAGCAGAAATAAATAAAATGGAAAATAAAAAGACAGAGACTAATTGAATTAAGAACAAGTTTTTTTTGAAAACATAAAATACAAATCCTTGGGGTACCTGAGTGGCTCAGTCGGTTAAGCATCGGACTTCAGCTCACGTCACGATCTCATGGTTTGTCAGTTCAAGCCCGGCGTCGGGCTCTTTGCTGACAGCTCAGAGCCTGGAGCCTGCCTCAGATTCTGTGTCTCCCTCTCTCTCTCCTCCTCCCCCAATTGCACTCTCTTTCTCTCAAAAATAAATAAACATTAAAAAAACTTAAAAAAAATACAAGCCCTTAGCTACACTTATAAAGAAGAAAAGAGACACAACTCAAATAAATAGCATCAGAATCAGAAATCAAAGAGGAGGCACTACAACTGATATCACAGAAGATAACACTATAATGAAAAATTAAATGCCACCAAACTGGATAACCCATAAGAAACGGATAAATTCCTAGAAACATACAACCTACCAAGACTGTATCATGAAGAAACAGAAAATCTAAAAGGCCAATTACTAGTATAGAGATTAAAATAATAACAAACTTCTCAACAAAGAACAGTCTAGGAACAGACGGTTTCACTGGTAAATAATACCAAACATTTAAAGAAGAATTAATACCAATGCTTTTCAACTCTTCCAATAAAACAGAAAAGAAGAGGAAGGAAGAGATCTCAACTCATTTTACAAGGCCAGCATTATCCAGATATTCAAACCAGACAAGGACACTACATGAAAATAAAATTACAGGCCCAAATCCCTGATGAACATAGATGCAAATATCCCCAACAAAATATTAGCACACCAAATTCAACAATATATCCAAAGGATCATACACCATGATCAAGTGGGATTTATTCCAGAGATGCAAGGATGGTTCAACATCTGCATATCAATCAATATGATATACCATATTAACAAAGTGAAGGATAAAACTCATATGACCATCTCAGTAGACACAGAAAAAGCATTTGGGAAAATTCAAGTTCATTCAAGATAAAAACTCTGAACAAGCTAGACATAGAAGGAATAATAAAGATTATATATATAGCAAGTCCACAGCTATTTTCATACTCAAAGATGAAAACCTGAAAGTTTTTCTCTAAGATCAGGAATAAGCCAAGATGTCCACTCTCACCACTTTTTTTCAACTTGGTACTGGATGTCTTCGCCAGAGCAAGTAGGTAAGAAAAACAGACAAAGCATCCAGATCAGACAGGAAGAAATAAGACTGTCCCTATTTGCAGATGGCATACTATTATATAGAGAAAGCCTTAAAAACTCCACCAAAAAAGCTGTTAGAATAAGTGAATTCAGTAAAGTTTCAGGATACAAAATCAATATTCAAAATCAGTTATGTATCTACATTAATACTAGAAAAATAATCCTAGTTACGCTGCATCAAAAAAGAATGTGTTAGAATAACTTTAACCAAGGAGGTGAAAGACCGGTACACTGAAAACTGACCTGTACTGAAAAAAATAAGACATTGATGAAAGAAACTGAAGAAAACACAAATATTCCATGTTCATAGATGAGAAAAATTAATATTCTTAAAATGTCCATACTACCCGAAGTGACCTACAGATTCAACACAATTTCTATCACAATTTCAAAGCATTTTTCACAGAAATAGAAAAAGCAATCCTCAGATTTGTGTGGAACTACAAAAAAGACCCTGAATCATCAAAGCAATCTTGAGCAAGAAGAACAAAATTAGAGGCATTACACCTCATGATTTCAAACTATATTACAAAGCTATAGCAATCAAAACAATATACTATTGGCATAAAAAGACACATAGGTCAATGCAACGAGTAGAGAGTTCAGAAATACACACACATACACACACACACACACACACACTCATTTAATTTATGACAAAGAAGCCAAGAATATACAATGAGTAAAGGATAGTCTTTCCAATAAATGAGACTAGAAAAACTCTAAGAAAAAAAATGGAACTAGACTACTGTCTTACACCACATGCAAACATCAACTCAAAATAAATTAAAGACTGGAACGTAAGACCCTGAAACCAGAAGAACATAATAAGTACCCTTTTTGACATCAGTCTTGGCATTTTTTATTTGACACCAAAAAGAAAGGCAATAAGAGCAAAAAAAATCAGAAAATGGGACTACATCAAACTAAAATGCTTTTGCACAGCAAAGGAAACAATTAACAAAATGTTGATGTAAAGGCAACCTATAGAAGGGGAGAAAATTTTGCAAACCATATATCTGATAAGGTGTTAATACTTAATATATATAAAGAGTTCATGCAACTCAATAGTAAAAACAAAACAAAAACAACACTGTGATTAGAAAAAAAGGGCAAATCCAAACTACAGTGAGCTATCACCTCACACCTGGTAGAATGACCATCATCAGAAAGACAGAAGTGTTGATAATGATGTGGAGAAAAGGAAACTCTTATGTACCATTTGTATGAATGTAACCTGTAGCCAGCAAGTATGGGAAACAATACGAAATTTCCTCTAGAAATTAAAATAGAACTACCATATTACCCAGCAATCTCACTTCCGGATATATAGTCAAAGGAAATGAAACTAGTGTGTTGAAGAGCTATCTGCATTTCTATGTTGTTGTTTTTTTTTTTTTTTTTGCAGTAGTATTCACAATAGTCACAATATGGAAAAACCTATCAACAAATGAGATAAAGATGTGGTTTGTATACACAATAGAATATTATTCAGCCATGAGAAAGAATTCCTACCATTTGCAACCACTTGGATGACCTTGACACTATTATACTAAGCGCAATGAGTCTAACAGAGAAAGACAAAAACTGCACCAGATCACTTTTATGTGGAACCAAAAGAAAAAAAAAAAAGAGTCCAATTCTTAGAAACAGAAAGCAAAGTAGTTGCGAAGGTCTGGGGATTAGGGGAAATTTGGAGAGGTTGGTCAAGGGTACACATTTTTAATTATAGTAAATCAGGTCTGAGGAACTAATGTGAAACATAGTGACTATAGTTGATAACATTGTAACATACAATTGAAATTTGCTAAGAAAGTAGAACTTAAGTACTAGAAAAAATTTAACAAATGATAAATATGTGGAGGAATTAAGATGGCATTATAGCAGGAGGCCACTGGGCTAGTCTCATCCCTCAAACACAGCCAGATCAACATCAAATGATTTTTGAACACCTAGGAAATCAGTCCAAGTACTAAGAGAACAATCTGCATAATTTGAGGAAGAGAACATGGTAGGTACAGGATAGGGAGTGGGGATTTGGGAGGGCGAAAAGCCGAAGTGCTACAGAGGGGTGGGAGGCCTTTTTGCAGGAGAAAGAGAAGGGGAGAGAGAGCAGTGCACTGGGTTCACTCAAGAAAAGCACTCCCCCAAAACCACTGACTGGAGAATCGTGAGGAACTGAATATCACAAATTTTTGCAGACTGAAATGCTGAGGTTTGGAAGTCTATATACCATTTGCTGGAGTAGCCCCAGGCAGGCAGCAGTGCTCCCGGGGACAAGGAGGGGAAGCCCTGGAGGAGACAGCAAGATGTGGGGAAAGTTCCCCTTCCCAGAGAGCATTTGGAAATGGGTATATTACCTCTCCAAGGTCAAAAGACCCAGCCGGTACCTTTGAGTGGCTATGCAACAGCAGCGGTTGGAGGCACTTATAAAGGGCGGATAAAGTGGTCACAGATTTTCCTTGTGCTTCACCATAAACTCTAGACACCTGCGCGGCTATGGGATTGCTTGTTCTAAGGCAGAGTGGCGCCAGGTGCAACACTGTGATGCTCTCCTCAGGAAGGGGGGGGTGTGGGTCCGGGCCTTGCTGGTCCTTTAAGATTTGCAACTTTGAGGGACGACTGGATGGCTCACTCGTAAGCGACCAACTTCAGCTCAGGTCATGATCTCGCATCCGACTTCAGCTCAGGGCATGATCTCCCCGTTCGTGGGTTCGAGCCCCGTGTCGGGCTCTGTGCTGACAACTTAGAGCCTGGAGCCTGCTTTGGATTCCGTGTCTCCCTCTCTCTCTACTCCTCCCCCACTCATGCTCGCTCTCTCTCTCTCTCTCTCTCTGTCTCTCAAAAATAAATAAAATATTTAAAAAATTAAAAAAAAAAGGTTTGGAATTTTGAATCCCAGACATGTGCGAGAGATAAATAAAACACAGGAGAGCTGTGGCGCCCAGTATGTGGGTAGCCCCCCGGGGGAGGGGGCTGTTCACTTGTCTGTGATGGCTACCTGAATAGCAGTGGGTGCCAGCTCTCCCATCCAGGGACAAGAGGGCAGGCTGATGCCATCTTCCCCTGCCCACCAGCAAGGTGGGATTTCACCCAGCAACACAGCCCGCAGTGGGTGCTGGCGCTGCCTACATCAAACCAGGTCCCCCTCCCCGCTGCAGGTGCATCTTTACTAGGGCAGGTCTGATTGTGAGCAGCACAGCAGGCCTCTCCCCCAGAGGACCAACACAGGCCCCTCATGCACCAAGTCTACTGATCGTAGAGTGCTCCAAAGCGTCAGCTTCAGTTCTGGTGGAAACAGGACCAGGCTTGTTTTTTTTCTTTTGTTTTTTTTTTTTTTTTGATCAGGCTTACAGTGTTTTTGTTTGTTTGTTTGATTGTTAATTTCCTTTTCTCTTTTTTTGGTACAGACTTCTTTTTCTCTCCTTCTTTTTTGCTTTCTTTTTCCTTGGAACCAGGTTTATAGTAGTTTGTTTGTCTCTGCGTTTGGGTTTTTGTTGTTGGTGTTGTTCCTTTGTCTTGTCTTTTCTTGGACAAGGCTTTTGTGTTTTTTAAGTCATGCTTATTTTAACAAACAAATTAAAGCACACCTAATCAAAGGTCCGAACATTCCCCACTGCAAGCAAGGAGGAACTCTGCAAAGGGCTGATACGGGGGAGAGAGCGGCCAAACCACAACAGCAGGGCACACAGAGCATACACCAGAAACACTTCCATTAGCACCAGGCTCTGGAAAGTATATAACCCCTTCTTAATGCAGCAACACACTCAGGAGCAGGAAACATAACAAGCTTTCATAACACGCAAAAGACAGCAACCTAGACAAAATGACAACACAGAGGAGTTGTCCCCCACAGAAAGCTCAAGAAGAAACCACATCCAGAGATTTGCTCAAAACAGATATAAGTAAGATATTTGAGCAAGAATTTAGCACAGTAATAAGAATACTACCTGGGCTTGCAAAAAGCATAGAAGACTCCAGACAAACCCTTGCTGCAGAGATACAAGATGTAAAAACTAGTCAGGCCAAAATAAAAACCACTATAACTGAGCTGCAAAACCAACCAGATGTAATTACAATGAAAATCGTGGGAGCAGAGGATCGAATTGGTGATACAGAAGACAAAATTATGGAAAATAATGAAACTGAAAAGGAGAAGGAAAGAAAATTAGCAGATCGCAAATATACACTTAGAGAAATCAGTGTTTCTATAAAGCACAATAATATCTGTATCATAGGAGTCCCAGAAGAAGAAGAACAGGAAAAAGGGACAGAACAAATTGGAACAAATTATAGCTGAGAACTTCCCTAATCTTGGGAAGGGAACAGGCATTCAAATGCAAGACACACAGAGAACTCCCCTCAAAATCAATAAAAACAGGTCAACACCAAGATCTATCATAGTGAAACTTGTAAACTATGAAGATAAAAAGATAATTCTGAAAGTAGCTAGGGACAAAAAAAGTCCAGTACAACAGATCAATGAAACTAAGAGCTGGTTCTGTGAAGGAATAAACAGAGTTGATAAATGCTTAGCTGAGAAAAGAGAAAGGACCCAAATAAATAGAATAATGAATAAAAGAGGAGAGATCAGAACCAATACCACAGGAAGACAAATAATTATAACAGAATACTATGAAAAACTATATGCCACAAACTGGGAAATCTGGAAGAAATGAACAAATTCCTAGAAACATACAAACTACCAAAACTGAACCAGGAAGAAATAGAAAATTTGAACAGACCTATAGCCAGCTAAGAAATTGAATCAGTTATCAAAAGTCTCCCATAAAACAAGAGTCCTGGGCCAGATGGCTTCCCAGGAGAAATCTACCAGACATTTAAAGAAGAGTTAATACCCATTCTTCTCAAGCTATTTCAAAAAAATAGAAATGGAAGGAAAGCTTTCAAACTCATTCTATGAAATCAACATTACCTTGATTCCAAAATCAGAAAAAGACCCCACTAAAAAGGAGAATTATAGACCAATATCCCTGGTGAACATGGATGTAAAAATTCTCAAAAAGATACTAGCAAATCAAATCCAAAAGTACGTTAAAAGAATTATTCAACATGACCAAATGGAATTTATTCCTGGGCTGCAAATGTGGTTCAGTATCTACAAATCAGTCAATATGATATACCACATTAATAAAAGAAATGATAAGAACCATATTATCCTCTCAATAGATGCAGAAAAAGCATTTGACAAAAGATAGCATTCTTTGTTAATAAAAACCCTCAAGAAAGTTCAACATCATAAAGGCCATATATGAAAGGTCCATAGCTAATTTCATCCTCAATGGGGAAAGACTGCGAGCTTTTCCCCCAAGTTCAGGAACACAACAGGGAATGTCCACCCTCACCACTGTCATTCAGCATAGTACTGGAAGTCCTAGCTTCATCAATCAGACAACAACAACAACAACAACAACAACAACAACAAAAATAAAGGCATCCAAATCAGCAAGGAAGAAGTCAAACTTTCACTCAAACTCATGGGATATAAAATCAATATACAGAAATCTGTCGCATTTCTATACACCAATAATGAAGCAGCAGAAAGAGAAAACAAGGAATTGATCCCATTTACAATTGCCGTAAAGAAATCATGAGATACCATAAGATAGCTAGGAATAAACCTAACCAAAGATGTAAAACATCTGCATGCTGAAAACTGTAAAAAACTTATGAAAGTAATTGAAAAAGACACAAAGAAATGGGAAAACATCCCATGCTCATGGATGGGGAAAAAAAATATTGTTAAAATGTCAATACTACCCAAAGCAATCTACAATCAATGCAGTCTCTATCAAAATACCACAAGCATTTTTCACAGAGCTAGAACAAATTATTATAAAATATGTATGGAACCAGAAAAGTCCCCAAATAGCCAAAGGAATGTTGCAAAGGAAAACCAAAGTAAAGGCATCACAATCATCGTCATTTGCAATGATGACTGCAAAGCTGTAATCATCAAGACAGTATGGTACTAGCACAAAAACAGACACATAGATAAATGGAACAGCATAGAGAACCCAAAAATGGACCCACAACTAGATGGTCAACTAACCTTTGACAAAGCAGGAAAGAATACGCGATGGAAAAAGACAGTCTGTTCAACAAATGGTCTTGCAAAAATTGGACAATGACATGCAGAATGAAACTGGACCACTTTCTTACACCATACACAAACATAAATTCAAGATGGATGAAAGTCCTAAATATGAGACAGGAAAACACCAAAATCCTAGAGAAGAACACAGGCAGCAACTTCTTTGACCTTGGCCATAGAAACTTCTTACTAGACATGTCTCCGGAGGCAAGATAAATAGAAGCAAACGTGAACGAACTATTGGGATTTCATGAGGATAAAAGCTTCTGCATCGAGAAGAAAACAATCAACAAAAGTAAAAGGCAAACTATGGAATGGGAGAAGATATTTTCAAATAACATATTGGATAAGGGGCTAGTATCCAAAATCTATAAAGAACTTATCAAACTCAGCACTCAAAAAGCAAATAATCCCGCTAAGAAATGGGCAGAAGACATGAACAGACACCTCTCCAAAGAAGACATACAAATGGCTACCAGACACATGAAAAAAATGCTCAGCATCACTCATCATCAGGGAAATACAAATTAAAAGCACAATGAGGGGCGCCTGGGTGGCTCAGTCGGTTAAGCGTCCGACTTCGGCTCAGGTCACGATCTCGCGGACCGTGAGTTCGAGCCCCGCTTCGGACTCTGTGCTGACTGCTCAGAGCCTGGAGCCTGTTTCAGATTCTGTGTCTCCCTCTCTCTCTGCCCCTTCCCCGTTCATGCTCTGTCTCTCTCTGTCTCAAAAATAAATAAACGTTAAAAAAATAAATAAATAAAACCACAATGAGATAACACCTCACACATGTCAGAATGACTAAAATTAACAACTCAGGAAACAACAGAAGTTGGTGAGGATTCAGAGAAAGGGGAACCCTCTTACAAGTTGATGGGAACGCAAACTGGTGCAGCCACTCTGGAATACAGTGCGGAGGTTCCTCAGAAAGTTAAAGATAGAACCACCCCATGACCCAGCAAATGCATTACTAGGTACTTACTCCCAGGATACAAAAATACTGACTTGAAGGGACACATGCACTCCAATGTTTATAGGAGCAGTATCACCAATAGTCCAATTATGGAAAAAGCCCAAATGTCCATCGACTGATGAATGACTATAGAATATGTGACATAGATAGATGATAGATAGATATAGATAGATAGATATGTGTGTGTGCTAATATATATTTATAATATAGCATATTACTCGGCCATCAAAAAGAATGAAATCTTCCCATTTGCAATGGCATGGATGAACTAGAGAGTATTATGGTAAGCAAAGTAAGTCAGGGAATGACAAATACCATATGATTTCACTCATATGTGGAATTTAGGAAACAAAACAGATGAACTTACGGTAGGGAAGGAAAACAAAATAAGAGGAAAACAGAGAGGTATGCAAACCATAAGAGACTTTTAACTGTGGAGAACAAACTGAGGTTTGCTGGAGAGGAAGGCGGTGGGGGCACTAAATGGGTGATGGGCATTAAGGAGGGCATTTGTTATGAGGAGCACTGAGTGTTGTAGATAAGGGATGAATCACTAAATTCTACTCCTGAATCCAATACTACGCTATATGTTAACTAACTTGAATATAAATAAAATCTTGGAAATAAAAAAAAAATATGTGATGGACATATTAATTACCCACATGGTGGAATCCTAATGTATATGTATATCAAATCACCATGATATGCACTTTAAGATCATATAATTTTATTTGTCAATATACCTCAACAAAGCTGAAAAAAGAGAAAATCTTTGCTTTCTTTCAAACACATTTGTAACAATAATTGCTAAGATTTAAGAAAGCCATTTTCACCATGATGCTAAGGATTTTGTTTAACCTTCCATGATTTTACATTAGAAAGGTCTCTCTGGTTAATGACATGACCATTAGTCCTCAAATGCCTGCAGCTGTCACTCACTGTAGTGTTTTCCTAAATGGAATACCTAATATTCAGAAGCTGTTAGTAAGAATGATAAATTTGAGTATGGTTATCCATTGTTTCCCCTCTATTTTACATGTTCTTATACATTTTATGATAGAAGGATCATTCTTAGATACACTGAATAAGAATTAAAAGCTAGTATAATTTTCCCCACGCATATGTAAAATACTCATGTCACACATTTGAACAATGATTAAAAGTTTTACAATCATTCTGTACCTGAAAGTCAATCAGCTAGTCAAAAATCACAAAGGAGATTGTTTTCTATCTTAGAAACTAGTGAAATACCAGTTTAAGAGCATAATTAAGAAACCATTCTGTGAACATTTACTAATATTGAGTACATAGTTATACCTTGGTTTTAGCTACCACGGAGTTTGGATACAATTATTTGCTTTTTTACTGGAAAGCTACAAATGTTAAACAGTTATTTTAATTTTTAAACAAATAAAAAAGGCAAATCAAAAATTTCAAATTCATTAAACTACATGACTGAGATCTCATAGTTATTATCTAATTAGCCAGATGAACTTAGATAAGTCATTCTATCTGGATTAAGTTTATTTGTAAATGATGAATTCAGATTATGTATTAGAGACTTTGTAAGGATTCATTCAATTTTAAAATGCCAGTTTGAAGTATATTTTTTAAGAATAGATTTCCTGAAATTTATGTGTATTTTGCTTCTACCATTGATTTTCCTTTCCCTGCATTATCATGTTGTACTGTAAAGTTATGTTGTACTATAAAGTTATCATAAATTAATATATCTTCCCCTTTAGACATTTGGAGAACATGGCCAACATTCATTCAAATAACACAACGTACAATCTTGTTCATCTTGATCTTGTCAATGCTGGAGACGTTTTGGGTAAGAGTGACCCACTTACAAGGGAAAGATCAGAATTTTCATTTCTGTTCCATGATTTCATATTTTAATACTGAATTCATTGTTCCATATCACTTCTGCTATCTGAACTTATTTCAGTGACCATTTGATTGAATGTGAGTAGTATATTGGGTACCATTAAGAAACAATCATGGGGTGCCTGGGTGGCTCAGTCAGTTAAATTCCCCACTCTTGATTTCAGCTCAGGTCATGATCTCATGGTTCATGGGACTGAGCCCCAAATCAGGCTCTGCACTGACAGCGTGAAGCCTGTGTGGGATTCTCTCTCCCTTCTCTCTTGGCCCCTTCCCTGCTTGCATGCTCTCTCTCAAAATAAATAAATAAACATTTTTAAAATTTTTAAAATAAAAACGTAATCATCATACTCTTTATTTAGAAAGTCCCTTAATTTGGGTTTGTCTGATGTTTCACTATGGTTTAATTCAGATTATATATTTTTGGATGTCAAGGCCATGGAAGCAATGCTGTGTCTTTTCTAGTATATTCTGTCAGGAGGTTTCTAGTATTGGTTTGTGCCATTATTGGTGATGTTGATTGATTACTTGACTATATTTGTGAGATTCATCGACTGTAAAATTACTGTATTTCCTTTTTGAGTAATAACTAATTCATAGAAGAGTACTTTGCAATAATAAATATCCTCACCAAACTTTTCTCACCACTTTTACCCATTATATATTTGTGGCTAAATGAGTAATTTCTATGATAGTTGCAAATGATGGTTATTTGGCTTTCTAACTTCATTATTCTTTTCCATTTATATATTTGTTTACTTATGTGTATTAGTATGGGCTCATACAAATTCTTATTTTATGTCATGAATGTTCTGTTATTCCTATACATTTTTATGAAACTGTCCCAAGCTGTCCAGTGAGAGCCATTTTAAGCTGGTCTTCGTTGTCCTTCTGATACATTCCCATTATTTTATTCAGCCATTCCTTGCTTTATGTTTCAACAATATGTCCCAAACTCATCTTTTACTTTCTCTGCCATAGCCCTGGATTCAGTCATTTTTCTAAGGAGCCCCAGCTTTTGTTAGTCAGGTATAGTATACAGAAACCAGTATCTGAGAGCTAGGCTTGCTCATTGCTCTAGGGGTAGCTGTATTTCTAGGCCCTTTCAGTTGGAAGAGCTACAAAATATACATATATCTGTATCTTCCTATCTCTAGCTATAATTTCTTTTCTATATCTCTATATTAAAAACTATACATTCATACTACTACCTCCAATTTTAATTGATTATAACAGAGTTTATTCTGGTCTTCTTTTTTCATATTTTTTTCATGAAACTTCTGGTTCTCATATTTTAACTCCTTGGACCAACAGTAGAAATACGGTTTCATCACTACTAATAGATTTACTCATAGACTTCTTTCTAATACCCACGGATAGTAATTTTTGAATTGCTAACCCATACTACTGTGAACTGAGCTCCTTTTAAACTGAACCCCACAGTGATTTTTAGTTCAAAGAATCATAAAAATTAGACAGGCAACACAATTTTTCTCTCACTGTACTAAGTGCATAGAAAATCTGTTTATTCATACTTATTTTTTATTGCTAAGAATTGTCTCTGAAAAAGTGTCATTTGATTTAGGAAGAGGATATATATCTTTGTTATCTGGGTTTCAAATCTGTTTCATTTTATTAGGCAAGGACAGTTGACACATAAGTATCATCAAAATTTTAGTTACATGTTTTTGTCATACATAGAAAATAAAATCGTATTCAATGCTTGCAATTCATCAGCTACAAGCACAGTGCACTCCTGGGCCATTAATATACACCCTGAATTTTACCATTACATATCTATCTTTCTCTTTTGCTGAGTTTTTTGAAAACCTAATTAATTTATGTTAAAGCTTCAGTATGTTGGAAGGCAGAGGAGGAAGGGAGTGTTAGTATTATTCAAACTCGAGACCTATGGATTTCAATATCTATTAATCTCTAGAAAGGCACTGTTTTCTTACACACACACAAAGCTAATAATTTAAACATGACAATGGTCACAGCCCAGGCCTCTGTCTATTAAGATACAATACGGCTCTGGCATACCCTCTGCACAAAATGGAACACAACCTGTGACCCTTTACTGGGAAGCCACTTCTGTATTGCATCTCTGCCATTTGTCACTATCGCTGGGCTAAATAATTTACAGTATCAAGTGTATATTTCCCCCAAAGCATAATTCTTTCCTCAAATCAGCACCCAACTTGCTTTTATCTCCCCAATAAGTCCTACTAGTTGCGATGGAATTGAAATCAAACTGATCAAACTGGACAAAAGAACTGCCTGTACAATGTACCGACCCCTCTCAGGTGAGACCATACAATGGGGCAGAACAACTTTTTTGAAAGACAAGACTCACATATTTGGACAAGCAGCATTTAAATAGTTTTTAGGTAAATGTTTCAGGTGACTTCAGAGAGACAAAGATTTTATGACAATTGGCTGGGATGTAGGTTGTATATTGGGTAGGATTTGATGAGTTGGAGAGAGAAGGTGGGCACTATAGGTGGAAGGACTAATGTGGGTAAGGACAGAGAAGAGAAAAGCCAACTGAACTTTTGAATTTGTATTTCCCTCAGGCAGTGCAAACTCACTACGTACCAAATGAATCTACTGTCCCCCCTCAAACCTGTTTCTCCTCTAGTTCCTTGACTACAAATCCAGTATCCACCCTATGATCTATGTCAGGAAACTAGGGGTCATCCTAATCAAAATGATTTTATTCTTGCTACCTTCCCACCATGCATATTATATCATCCATGCACCCAGGTCAATTAGTTTGAAGGAAACTTCACACTTTGTTTCTTGGCATGGATCTATACATATGTCCGTGTGTTCACTCCAGCCTCATCTCTCACCATCACCCTTTCAGAGCTCCCAGTTGTTTCGTACATTTTCTCCATTTTGGGATTGGTTCTCTTTAGCATTCAGAATTCAGCTCAAGCATTACCACCTGTGAGAACCTCCTCCACTATCTCATCTTAGGTTCATCACAGTTCTCAGTGAATTCTGAGGGACTTGTCTGATTACTTCTAAGACTTTCCAACTTTGTTGTGAACATTTGCAGGTTTTATTTGTCTTAACATTCCTTGGGTAATTTGCACAAGACAGGCATCGACTAAAGACTCATTAAAAAAAAAGAAGAAGAAGAAATGGATGGATGTTGGGTGAGAATAAATAGTTCAGGCTGTCTGGACTCCAGGATAGTGTTTAAGCAATTTATGAGTGGGGTCATGCAAGTGAAATGATTCTGAAGTCTTAGCATTTTATGTTGTGGACCATAAGGAGTCCTTGAGGTTTTCATGGAGGAGAATTGACTTGATAAAAGCAGTGAATAAGGAAGATAAACCATGGTAACAGGAATGTTAGGAAGAAAGGGGACAAGTATTGGGATATTGGCTGATAGGCCAGTTAAACAATTTAAATGTGAGAAAATAAAGGCCTGATATATGGCGGCGGTAGGAATGAAAAGGTTAGATACATCTTGGTTCTCATCCAAGATGGTCTTTCACATAGAAAGACCATGTGAAGACTCAACTTTTTGATGGAACACTGTAAATTACACATATTTATAGAACAAATCCTCCTGAAGAAGAACAGAGGGCTGACTGAACAGCTTCTGAATAATCAAAAATAGAACAAGAAGAGAATAACAAGAAAGATGGAGACATGGTAACAAAGGGAACCCCCACTCCCCAAACTGTGAAGGCAGTGGAGAAGGAAAGTAGTGAACAGATTCCTCTGTCCTTGGGCACACACACACACAAACACACACACACACACACACACACAAGTCACAGTTTATAAGAATAGCTAGAATATAAGAGAGGCAACACTAGAACTCTGTTGAGAAGTGGAGGAGCTGTGGGAAAGTTCTCCAGACCAGAGGAGCTGAAGAACAATATGGTTTATGTCCACACTCAACCTTGAAAGCCCAGACTGGACGAGGGTCCAGACACCATAATGGGCAGGTCTGGTCATTACAATGAGCTTATAACCTCAACAAGCCCATACCAGCCCTGGTCATCCCTCTGAGACAGAGACAGAAAAGAACTGAGGATCTTCAGGAACATTCTCTTTCCCTCTACCTTAAAATCTCAGAAAGGAACAGGTTCTAACTCACAGTGAGCTTGTGACCTCAGTGAGCCCAGGGCCCACAAACCCATACCATCCCCTATAGTGCTGGAGAATAAAAAATAGACTAAATTTTATTTTTTTAATCTTTTAAATTAAAAAAAATATATATTTTATTTTGTATTTGTCTAGTCTTATTCTTATTTTTGTTCTTTTAGGTTTTTTTTTCTTTTTCCTTTTATCTTTTCTTTTTTCCTGTTTTGCGTTTTTGTTATAGCCACTGTGGAATACACTAGGGAGGTTTCTCAAAAAATTAAAAATAGAAATACTATATGATCCAGTAATTCCACTATTCAGTATTTACTCAAAGAAACAACTGTGATTTATATGGTAAGGGCCCTAATAGCATGCAAAACAGATGGACAATGTAAGAAGAGAGATGGAAATATCCTAAGAAAGAAAGCAAAAAAAATGCTAGAGATTAAAAACACTGTGACAGAAATGAGGAATGACTTTGAAGGGCTTATTAGTAGAATAAACACAACTGAGGAAAGAATCTCTGAGATAGAAGATTAATAGAATCCTTGTGTGTGTGGGGGGGGAATGGAAAAAAGAAAAGAAAGATGAAAAAATCCAAAAAACAAACAAACAAACAAACAAACAAAAAACCCCCACAAAATCCAGAACAAACTATCCAAGGACTATGGGACAACTACAAAAGGTATAACATATGTACATTGGGAATATTAGAAGGAAAAGAAAGAAAGGAAGGAATAGATGAAATATTTGAAACAATGATGACTGAGAATTTGCCCAAATTAAAGTCAGATATCAACCCACGGACCTACAAATCTCACAGAACACCAAGTAGGATAAATGCCCCTTATACTAATACCTAGACAATTCAGTTCCAACTAGACATATCACTTTCAAATTAAAGATAAAGAAAAAATTCTAAAAGAAGGAGAGGATATAAAGCACCTTATCTTTGGAGGTACAAAAAAGTGTTGTAGTCAGTTTCTCCTCAGAAATGATGCAAGAATAGGATGAATTAAAGCACTGAAAAAAAAAAACCCTAGACTTTTATATCCTGCAAAATTTTCTTTCAAAAGTGAAGGAGAAATAAAGACTTTCTCAAACAGACAAAAATTGAGGGAATTTGTTGTTGGAAGACCTGTATTGCCAGATATGTTAACAGAAGTTCTTTAAAGAGAAGGAAATGTATACAGGTCAGAAATTCTGCTCTACGTTAAAAAAAAAGAAAAAGAAAACATGAGCATTGGAGGATAAGTGTAGGTAAAATGAAAGATTTTATTTTTCTTAATCTTAAAGTAACAGCAATTTGTTCAAAACAACAATAGCAACAATGTATTTGATGGTATATGCTTATTGATATATACATAGACTATGTATACTTAAATATAAGTGAAATGAATGACAGCAATAACAATTATAAGTGATAGGAAAGAATTAGGATCACTTTGTTTTATAAAGTATTCATACTGCCTGAGAAGTGGTATAGCATTATTTGAAAGTTGGCTTGGATTAGTTGTAAATGTATATTGTAAACTTAGGGCAGCCACTAAAAGTTAAAAAAAAAGAAGTACACGTGATATGCTAAGAAAAGAGAAAGTAGCATCAAATAAAATTCACATTAGCATCCCTCTGTGCACATACACCTGTACCCTCAGTGTCTCTCAATGTGTTCAAATTTCCTGTTCTTACAAGGACACAAATTGGATTGGATTAGGGCCACACTAACAGATTTGTATTCACTCAATCACCTCATTAAAAGTCCTATTCCCAAATATAGTCCCCTTCTGAGGTATGGGAGGTTGGGCCATACCCATCTGAATTTAATGGGACGCATTTCAGCCTACGACACTAGCTAATGCCTAGGTAGACTTCAGATTTCTCCTTTGTTGTTAATCTTTTGGAAAAGTGTCCATTAATTTTCCCAGTTTGACTTACATGCCTACTTCGGGGTACTCTCATAACACTTTGGAATTTCCCCTTCAAATCACATGCTATCTCCCACTATATTGTAAACAACATGAGCAAATCTGTAAAATTTTGGTCACTATAGTGTTTCTTCAGAACTTAGTACAGCGTGTCATAGAAAAATGATTGAATTAACACATATAGGTATACAACTCCCTGTTTTCTCTCCTTAACTCTTGTCCAAGTTTATCATTTGTCATTTGTAAATTGAAGAGAACTTAACTTGGAGTTCTCCAAATAAATTACATCCTCTACTAATTCTTTGCCTATGCCTTCTGCCTAAAATTCCCTTCCTGAATTTCTTCTTAGCTTTTGTAACCCTTGCCACTCCTTCAAGGCTGAGCCCTTCTGGGAAGCTTGAATATCTACATGTACTAGTACATCTTCTTCTGGGTTGATAGCTCCCTGTGCTTATCCCCATTAGGGCATTTATGACTTCCACTAGACTGCTCCTTTGTGAAAGTGATTTTTTGTTTTAATATTTGTATTTTATAAGTTTCCAGAGGAGTTTGCAAAGCAGGAGCTCAATACAGATTTGAACAAATGTGAGACAAAGCAGACTGTAGTGACACTTATGATGTCCTACTGAATCTGATGAATAGAAAACACTTTGGGGGCACCTGGGTGGCTCAGTAGGGTAGGCATCCGACTCTTGATTTCTCCTCAGGTTGTGATCTCACGGTTCGTGAGTTCGAGCCCCTCGTTGGGCTCTGTGCTGACAGCTTGGGGTCTGCTTGGGATTCTCTGTCCCCTCTCTCTCTACCCCTCCTCTGCTGACACGCTATCCCTCTCTCTCTTTCTGTCTCAAAAATAAATAAATAAGCATTAAGACAAAAGAAAAGAAAACACTTTGATTTCTATAAGATACAGAAATGTTGAGGGGGAAGCAGGTCTGGTGAACTACAGGAAGAGCAGGAAATGCAGTGTAGCTAAAGTAGAAGAAGCGAGGGGGCAGATTGGTAAGGAAGGAGGTCTGAGAGGCCATGGGGGTCAGATCATGCACAGTGCTTAGGCATCACTAAGGGCTTTGACTTTCATCCCAAGTGAAATGGGAGGAATGGAGAGAATTTCGACAGTACGTTGGTCATAGGACACAAAAGTGGGGGCAGCAGACATGGGGGGTGGCAAGGCCAGAAGAGAGAAACCAGTTAAAAGAGTCTGATGAAAATTTAGGTGAGAAATTATGTACTGGTATGATAGAGAAAAATATTGTTAAGTAAGTAGAGAGAGAAAGGTTAGGACTTAAGGTCCCTGAATGTAGAAAAAAACACACACATATTTTAAAACAGTGCTGGGAATGTCTGACCATGAGGGAAACTGCATCAGGCCTGACCATGAAAGAAACTCCCTCAAATGTAAAGTTTTTAAGAAAGTAGCAAACGCTACCTACTCCTCCTTTATGTTTCCAACAGAAAGTCAATAACTTAGTACCTGCAGTTATCAGGCCAACAAAGCGGGGGAAAGGGAGGAACAGCCCCAAACCTTATAAAACAAAGACCCTTGTTTATAGTCGGGGGTATTCACTTTTGAATTCCCCCTCCCTGCAAAGAGAGCTTTCATACTATTCTTCCTTTCTGATCTTATTCTCTGATAAACTTTTGCCTGCTGCTCATTTTATTTTGTGTTCACCTCTTTATTCTTTGAAGCAGTGAGACAATGAATCAGGGGTATTAAAGTGAAAAATCATACAACATTGGGAGGTCATGGTAAAGATTGTAAGAAATAGTTGGAGTCTAGATATACTTTCCCCCTACCCCATGCACTCTCTCTAGGGGTGCCTGGGTGACTCAGTCGGTTGAGCGTCCCACTTAGGCTCAGGTCATGATCTCATGGTTCATGAGTTTCAGCCCCATATCGAGATCTGTGCTGACAGCTCAGAATTTGGAGGCTGCTTTGGATTCTGTGTCTCCCTCTCTCTCTGTTCCTCCCCCCAACTAACTCACTCTCTCTCCCTCTCTCTCTCTCTCAAAAAATAAATAAACATTTAAAAAATGTTTAGATATATTTTCACAGTAGAGCTAAGAGGATTATTGACTAGCAGGATATAAGGATGTGAATGAATGAAATGACTGACTTTGGAGTGCGTGTGCTTATAAATATGTAAGCTACCTCTCAACATCTATTAACTTACTTTGTAGACAGCCCAGAATTTAAAACGGATGCTTCAAGAAACTTAATGAGACTGGAGTCAGAAATACATTTTTGGACTGATGGTGGGATGTTGAATAAGACAAAATTAGAGTCTTTGGAAGAGATTAAATGCAATTTTTAAAAAATGTTTATTGATTTTTTTTGAGAGAGAGAGAGAGAAAGAGAGAGAGAGAGAACTGGGGAGGGAAAGAGAGAGAGTGAGACAGAATCTGAAGAAGACTCCAGGCTCTGAGCTGTCAGCACAAAGCCCAATGTGAGGCTCAAACTCAACGAACCTCGAGATCCTGATCTGAGCTGAAGTCAGACGACTGAGCCACCCAGGCACCCTTAAAGGAGATTCAAAGGGAAATTTTATTTGATATATGTGTACAAACAGGGCCTAATTACAATTTAGGGGGAAAGTGGAGGAAAAGATGATGGAAATTATTTAGGAAAAAATTAAAAAAAAATTTTTAATGTTTATTTTTTGAGATAGAGAGAGAGACAAAGAGACAGAGCGTGAGTAGGGGAGGGGCACCGAGAGAGGGAGATACAGAATCCGAAGCAGGCTCCAGGCTCTGAGGTGTCAGCACAGGGCCGGACATGGGGCTCTAACTCACGAACTGTGAGATCATGACCTGAGCCAAAGTCAGACGCTCAACTGACTGAGCCACCCAGGCGCCCCTAGGAAAATATTTTTTTAAGGAATCCTCTACAATATCAAAACTTTATAACATAAAGGAATAGTGATTTGAAAGATGCAAGGAAAAAAATGTTGTCTTTAAAAACAAATAAAGCTTATCTAAGTAACAAAAGAAAAATAAAAGAAATTGTGTTATTTGCATGAAGCATAAAAATATTTATCTGCAACCATCAAAACATACTTTCTACTTATGAAGGAAATACTACATGATTCACAAATTATTATTTTAAAATAAATACCCATAAACCCCATCGGAAAAAAATCTTCCAAGGAGAACCGATGAAGTAATAAATATATCCAAGTTGATGTAGGCCCATAAATATGTACATATTTAACACAAATATATTCTGACATTTTATTTACATAATATAAATAGTAACTCATTTTTGGAAGAATTTTAAGAATTTCTGCCTGCTTTCTGTTAAAATTCCTTTTATCCTAGATATCCTACTTCCTTTGATAAATTTGTTTGGATAAAATAATTTTACTTCTGTTCACTTCTACAATAGAGATTTGCGTTTCTTTTTAAAACTCTCTTTCACATCATGAGATGTGATTGAGGTAAACATATTTTTAATCATTGATGTCCTCTTTGGCCTATCTCTTCTTTCATTTTCAGATGACATCTTCTTTTTTTCCCCCTGTTTTGCACCTTTATACTTTGTATTTTGGGTTCCGTATAATTTTTTTTATTTTTTTGACATCTTGTTCAATGAAATAATAGATATGGCAGGAAGATGAAGAAGATACATAGTTCTTATTTTGAGTGGAAGTGTTAAATGCTAAGAATAATTTCATGGCCTCAAAACCTTATAGAGAATTACATATCTTTTTTCCTGTGAGATAAAACAATAGAACCCTTCTCTTTCTCCTTTTCCTTTACATTCTAAACAATCACAGCACTAGGGATGGAAACACAATAACACATTTGTACTTAGCAGGTGTTGACATAATTATGTTATACAGATATTCATTACAAGTAATGTTTTTCCATATAGTGCATTTAATATGGGCAGGGATATTCTTTTACAAATGCACTTTGGTATGAGACTGTAATATCATCCAAAGGTTACGTGGTATAAAAAATGACAGAGAACATTTTATTTAGTTCTTCACTGTCATTAGAATTGCAAGATGGAATTATAGCTTTCTCTGTTCTGTTTTGGAGCATTCATCAATTTAAATTTTAGTAAATATCAATTTTAAGCTGGTTTAATCTAATAAAAAGGAGCATTATTTCTCATTTACTAGTCAGTTTCTACAAACCTCTTCTTTTGCCTTCCCAGCAATTTCTACCATTCTTATTCTTCCCATGGTCCAGAGTTTAATTTATTGGTACAGAATTCAGCAAGTAACCCACCAAATATAATTTCAAATGAAAATACTTTACTTTTTTGTGAAAAAGAATAATAGAAACAATTACAATCATCTGTCATTTTTTTTTTAGAGCACAGTAAAATGATTTGTATAGAACACTAAAAACACCTGTTCAGTTCAGGTCAGTATACATTTACCAAACAACAAATGTATGCAAACTTTTTTTTTTTTTACTATGCACTATTTTATTTTATTTTTTTCCTCTTTTAAAAATTTAGTTTATTTTCTTAAATTTATATCCAAATTAGTTAGCATATAGTGCAACAATGATTTCAGGAGTAGATTCCTTAGTGCCCCTTACCCATTTAGCCCATTCCCCCTCCCACAACCCCTCCAGTAACCCTCTGTCTGTTCTCTATATTTATGAGTCTCTTACATTTTGTCCCCCTCCCTGTTTTTTATATTATTTTTGTTTCCTTTCCCTTATGTTCATCTGTTTTGTCTCTTAACGTCCTCATATGAATGAAGTCATGTGATACTTGTCTTCCTCTGACTATTTCACTTAGCATAATACCCTCTAGTTCCATCCACATAGTTGCAAATGGCAAGATTTCATTCTTTTTGATTGCCAAGTAATACTCCCTGGTATATATATATATAGCACATCTTCTTTATCCAGCCATCCATGGATGGACATTTGGGCTCTTTCCTTACTTCGGCTATTGTTGATAGTGCTGCTATAAACACTGGGGTGCGCGTGTCCCTTTGAAACAGCATATCTGTATCCCTTGGATAAATGCCTAGTAGTGCAATTGCTGGGTCGTAGGGTAGTTCTATTAGTTTTTTGAGGAACCTCCATGCTGTTTCCCAGAGTGGCTGCACCAGTTTGCATTCCCACCAACAATGCAAAAGAGATCCTCTTTCTCCACATCCTCGCCAACATCTGCTGTTGCCTGAATTGTTAATGTTAGCCATTCTGACAGGTGCATGCAAACTTCTAAGTATTGCAAAGGTTAAAGAAATGGATAAGACATTTCCAATCCTTAATAAGATAAGAGCATAATGGAGGGAAATATTGCACAATTATAATGAAAGATAGAAAATGACTATAAGAGAGGTAAACGTTTTACAAAGCTATCAGACCACATGAAGTACATGCAGGAACATGTACTGGGAACGTGTAGCTATCTGGGAACTTACAAAACTGAAGGTTCATTTTGGTACTTTTCTCCAAGTTAATATCTTGTCGGTATTAGAAAGATGAGATAAGGAAGTCTGTAAAATAAAGATCAACTTAGGAACTGTCAGTAAGTAAAGTAACCTGCCACTTCCCTGAGCAGAACTGAGTGTATGAAAGTAGAAATAGAGATACAAGAAAGGATGTAGAATCTACCTAGGGATTCCCCTTATGGAAGACCTCCGTTTCCCAATATTAGAGGTGAGAAAGTGGGTTTGATTATAAATAAAAACCTTTGGGGATTTATTAAAAGGGAATAATAGGGGCTTTTTATAGGAAGGTGTGTACTTGTCCTTGAAGAAGAAGTTGTTAATGAGGGAATTAATGTGCAAGGAACAATTCTAATATGGGTACGGATCATGAAAAGGCCGGTCTGAATTTTCAATCAAAAATAAGGTAGGCATATGGTATTATGTGGCATAGGCCTGGGGTTTTAAGCCATGAGAAAATGATGGAGAATTTTCAAACGCAGGAAATTTTTATTTCATTTAGTGGCTTAATAATATTCCATTTTAATGAGGATACTTCAAAGTTGTGTTTTTTTTTTTTTTTGACGTGTGGTTTTCGAAGCTTTGGTTGCAATCCATAGGATCGAATGGAGAAGGGTATGTGAGAAAAGGAAGAGACCATCATGAGGCTCTTGTAATGATACAGTGAGAGAGACAGTGAGGTCTTTCATGATGGTCATGAAGATGGGAGTGGGAAGGAGGAGCTGCCAATATTGATTCTGGTTTGATAGGAAGGCAGGGAAAAAAATGACTCACTGCACTATAGCTTAGAGACTTGGGAGAATGTAGGTTTCACCAGTAAAAACAGAAAAAAACAATTAATATAAACTATTTGGAAGAAATGAAGATGGTAGAGAAAGACGTTAACTACGTCTTAAGCCATCGTAAGGGCAAGACAGGTCTAGAGATGAAGATATCCATCAGTTAGAACTACAGAACAGTAGGACAAAACAGGAGCACAGGGAGTATGGCCTAATAGTTACTGGCACATAACTAATCGTCAGATTTGACGGTTTTCAAACCTGCTTGAGAGCCTTTAACCTACATTGATCCCGATCTCATCCCACACCAATTAAATCTGAATCACTGGGAGTACAGTAGGGAGTTAGGAATCACTGTTTTTTGTTGTTTGTTTTTCCTAAACATATATTGCAATATTTATTATCTATTTTTTTTCACTAGTTGACTTGTTTGGGGGGATGGGGGTAAGATTTCTAACCCATGGAAAAGTTAGAATAGTACATGAATACATATGAAGCAATACTAGTAAAAATGCAAGCTTTTTCCTAGAGTCTGTGGTCCTCACCTTTATTTATTTATTTTTTTAATTTTAAATGTTTTTTTGTTTATATATTTATTTAATGTTTATTTTTGAGAGAGACAGAGTGCCAGTGGGGGAGGGGCAGACAGAGAAGGAGACACAGAATGCGAAGCAGGCTCTGACAGCTCACAGCCTGACGTGGGGCTCAAACTCACCAGCAGTGAGATCATGACCTGAGCCGAAGTTGGACACTCAATTAATTGAGCCACCCAGGCCCCACTGTGGTCCTCGGCTTTAAAACACAGCACCCTAACACTCTGCAATATACTTAACCTTTCCGCATCTTTTGTGGAATTCTTACTGCTGCTGCTTTCCTAGGCACCAAAATCTCTGGCTAGGGAAGGTTGTTGTTTTACCAGGCCCGGTGATCATTCTCACTGTTCCATTAATGCTCTTCTTGGCACCCTTGGTGCTCCTATGCTCATGCTGTCCAAGTTGGAGGGCAACTGTTGACTAATCCTAATAGCTTTCTCCCATTTGTGTTATATCTTATAAGATAGGATTCAAGCCTAAGAAGTTTGTGATCCCGGTGTTTTACCGAATTGGAAGAAACTTCTCTCTCAGATCTAATTTCCTCCCCCTGTCGACCAAGAGATCAACTAGAGAGATAACCTCCATTTGAGAGCCAGAGTCAACTGCATCCCTGCCTTGCTCCATTTTGAAGATTACAGTTTTCTCACTGGGTAAAATTAACATGTCTATCCTTTCTCCTGAAGTTCTCCTGGCTGAACAACTAGATCCATATCTTTGGCCTCACATATTTGGTGCATATTGGGTGGGCTGAACGATTTTTATTTCAGGGCTTTTATTATTGATTCTAAGTCTTACTAATAAAATTGTGTAAAGAATAGCGGAGTCAGAGCATACGCATATTTAACGTTCTCCACTTCAACTTGTCTCTACTATTCCATTTAATGTACATATGGCCCAGTGTGTAGAGAAAAGGACACACAAAGGTGATTTTCTTTGGTCTCTGTTGTCCTGCAAACCCTTATGGTATGATTATATCTCCGAGCTGAGATGCCTCTTGTGGTTGAAAGCCTTTTTCTCTGCTTTATGGACAACTTAAGGAATTTTTAAGATAAATTTTCACCCTACCGGATTTTGGCCTTACATGTTGATCTCAGAGTTTAACTGTATCTAAAAAAAAAAAAAAAGAAAAATGATTTGCTTTGGCTCCGTACCTATTTGCCCTCACATATATTACCTGCCCTTTTCCTGCTCTACAGAATCACAAATGGGCTGATCTCTGCTGGCTGCATTTCCCAGTCTCCTGGACCAGCTCTTTTCCATTGGGGTTTGGCTATTGGGAGGTTCTGTCAAAGATTACAAGGGAGGTGGGAAGCAGATGTTACAGTGCTATTGCCCTCTGACGTTGCTTCAGATGGCAGAGACGCAGGTGTCCTGTCTCTTAGTTGGGCTCCAGATCCTCCTAATTCAGATTCTTCTCATTTTCCTGGGCCCCTGGATTCCAGTAATACCTCCTGATCTCTCTGCCACTTCAGCCAAGGTTAGGTAGCAGTTCTGACTCGTTTACCTCTGGATTGCCCCGCTCCTCCATGATTTGATTCTCAGCCTCTTCTGTCACCTTTGTAACCATTTTACTACATTAAATTCTCTCTGCTAACGACTCTAAATGGTTTTATTTTCCCGATTATCCCTTGACTGACAAACTTACTGTTATTAGTAGTTATTCCCAGTGTCAGGCTTTTCAAGGTGGGTTTGCAGGGTTGGATTCCTTCTCTGTTTGAGTGTGAATATAACAATGACTTCCTTGCAGGTGGGAAAATAGGATACTACTAATACCTGGCATGCAGTGACTTAAATTACTTAAGTGAGCCCGTGATTTCCTGGAAGTAAATGCCAGTCAAAGGCAAGGCTCTGGGAAAACAAGTAGCAACTGTTACTATCATACCATTACAGCAGTAATGATTTCAAGCGCTGTCCTTGGAATGGCTGCCTTTGACAGCTTTGATGAACTTCCAGAAAGAAAATTACAGACTGAGAGCTTTGAGTTCTTTTTTCATGTCAAGGTTAGAAAACCAAAGAGATGTTATGGAAACCTTAAAATTATATCTAATCTTCCGTAGCAGCAGAAAAGACATGATAGAAGATCAGGCCCCAAGTCCAATGGTAAACTCTGTAGAATTATAAAGTGGAATATACAAACTTGAAATGTGTCTTATTTTTGTAACTTTTTTACATGTGTATTTATTTTTGAGACCGAGAGGCGGAGCATGAGTGGGGGAGGGGCGGAGAGAGAGACAGAGAGAGAGAGAGAGAGAGAGAGAGAGAGAGAGAATCCGAAGCAGGCTCCAGGCTCTGAGCTGTCAGCACAGAGCCAGACGCAGGGCTCGAACCCACAAACTGTGAGATCATGACCTGAGCCAAAGTCAGACACTCACCCGACTGAGCCGCCCGGGTGCCCACAACATGGCTTGTATTTCAGTTGGACATGTGCAGCACCAGCACATCATAAAATGGAACTGGCATATAAAGTTGGCTTGAACGGATCCTGATGGCACAGGTAAACAGCATCAAAAGGTGACTCACTTGCATGACACCTACTTCTGTGCTGCATTGCTGTTCCTCTATTAATCCAACACCATAGTCTCATGTGGGCTTTCTGTGATCAGTCGTTGGAGGAAGAAATTGTTAGTCTCAGTTTACACAGAATTCGTACAACACACTGGAGTCGCCCGTACACAAACTGCTGCCACATTGCAATTTCAGTCCGGGGTGATCCTGGAGGATGGTCAACCCTCTTGCAGCTAAGACTTTAGACCGTCTGTTGGGTTGTTCATTACCTTTTGTGGAATGAGAGAGATGGCTTGAGGTGAAGTTGCATTTTCCTTCATGACAATGATTAATATTTATCCTCACTGACCGGGGACTTGCAAAGAGCAACATTGGAAGATTGATAGCAAGCAGGTCCAGAAGAGTTACGTGAACAAACTGCCAGATAGGCATGTAGGTCCCATGTGTGTCCACCCAAGGGCGTCTACCGCAGAGGAGGATCTCACTGATCATGTAGGCAAGGTGTTCCACCACGGGACTAACAGCCTACTCTTGTATCCATCCCGAGTCCGTTTGCTTGTTGTTGTTGTTGTTTTTTAAATGATAAAAATATGGCCATATCAACAGGGACGTAGGCTATGTATGATCTCAGCCACATGGACTTTTCCTCATCAGCGTTGACCTCCTTATTGTCTCCGGTAAGTGTCCAATCTCTGAACTACAGATGCCAATAGTGAATGTTCAATATAGCACCATTCTCTAGAGGTATTGGTTGGTCCATGAGTTGCAGGTGGATGACATTATACCTCTTCCATTGTGAAAGTAATTTTTTCCTCTCTGATATAGTCATCTGTTCCTTTTTTTCCCATAATGTCCTTGAGGTCCTGAGATCCTGATTTCAATTCTTTTGGATAACACTTAGCAGTGAGATTGCTGAATTAAACATTGACCCTTGATATCAATTTGCCTTCCATACCCACCCTGCTTCTGTCAGTACTGAGCTTTATGGACTTAGAGATTTCCCTACACATCATGATGTTATCTCATGTAATACTGTTTCTTACCAAGGAAGATATTTTGCGGCAAGAGAAATGCAATGGTGGGCTCACACCCAGGGACTTCTCTGACCTAATCACAAACCTCATCACTCAGAAGCAGCAGGCCTGAAAGAAAGGTGGATAGCCTACCAAAGACATTTATGATATTTGACGGAAGACCAGGAGAAGTTGAGATGCTCTCTTACAGCATGTAGTATATGCCTTGAATCAGACACAGTTATGTGACGCTGTTTCTCTCATAGCCAGCATTCACAGGTCCTGAATCCAAGAAGTAGAAGTTAGAAGGGTCTCCCTCACTATTACACATAATAACTCATCACACAGACATCTTTCTTTCAGTTCATGCAACCTTGTCCAAGTGTCTGCTATGGGACACAGCATAGGCCCATTAAACTGGAAGTTAAAACTACCACCTGATTCTTTTCAGAGGCAGGACCGAAAGAGGTGACAGTAAACGCAGTGAAACGATGATAGTATTTGTAGGGGTGAGTGTTTCAAGTTATGAAAAAAAGGGGTTTCTTCTAAAAATAAGAGCAGAAAATAGTACATTTGGACTTGAAAGATTCCCTAGACCTCATTTCTTTCCTGGATGCCAATAAGGACCACTCCAATAAAGACAAAACATTAAGGATTCAGACCCTTCTGGAATTAAGGGTTGGGACTCTTTTTGATGTAAAGAATCCTACGCGACTGATCTGAGAGCAAGGTGACATGGAATGAGTAATGGGAAGAAGTAATAAATATTGATAAATATCAATGATACCCTCATAATCACTTCCAGGACTGAGGACTCTAGCACCTGCACACAGACACACACACTGTTAGGCAGCTAGAGGTAATTACCCCAACTAATACAACAAGGGAGAACAGTGAGCATATCCTAACACAAAGTCTGTAAGAAACTGTCCTCAGAGACATATCAGGTTCAGTCAAGAAAGGAAATGGAAAGAGCACATGAGGAAAAGTTAAACTGAAAGGCAATGATGTAGAAAATAAGACCATGCAGTGTGAATATGGCAGACTGAGGTTGAGTATCAGTTCCACCATTTACTAAGTGTACCATGGGCAAGCTACCTTATAAAGTTCAGTTTCCTCATCTCCAATCTTAATAATAAGACCTACCTCGTGATATTTTTATACAAATGAACTATAGCTAAATAAACAATAGAAATGACATTGGGGAAATAATAACTAGTGCCTGTAGGTATTATGGCAGGTAGATTGCGGAGAGGAAAAAAAAAAAGATAATACAGAAGAAAATGTGTCAGGTGGGCAGTATTGATTAAGGCTGTGAGTCCCAATGAGAAATAACTAAGATGGGAAGAACGTCTGTTGGATAAAAGGGAATGCTGGGGAGGGAGTAATTTTTTATAGAAGAGTATTGGAGCAATATACACAGTCGAGATTATATTCAAAGTATCATTTCGTCAGTGTGGAAGACTGTAGAATTGTCTCATGCTGGGAAATTTGGTGATTTTTTCATACTTTCAAACCATGAGATGAGGCCAATGACGGGGCAAGTGAGCACTGTTGACTGATATGTTTCCATAGCAGATTGTGTTTATATTGCATAGGCCTTCAGCTTCATCCCTAATCAATGAATGCATAACAAAAGGCCAACCAACCAGCCAGTAAACCAAAAAGTCATTGAGGCACAAAACATCTAATAGACAAGAGAAAATGAGAATTTGGTTCATGTGAATCTTGTCAATAGTTAATTGATTCTGTACATTTAAATATGGAAATAGAGATACTTATGTTAGTATTTAGAAACATTAGTATTAGAAATATTATATTCTGTATTAAAGCTGTATATCCTTACCTCTCTACCTCCTAACAATGTAGCAACATTCTATCTACATTAATAAAATTAATTAGGGGCTTCCATTGTTCATGTTTTTTTTGCAAACTCCACATGCTCTCAGAATGATTAAGAAGGCCATCTTCAGGGTGAGTGGCAGTCTCCTTTGGCCACATAAGCTGAAGCTCTCTCCCTTCCTTCCCTCTTCTTCCTCTTTCCCAATGTGCCTTTTGCTTTCTCTTTGATTGCAGGAGTCATTTTCTCCATTCTGTCCTCTTCTGGGTATGCAAACGTAAATGCTGAATTACTCCAACTTAGGTAACCCTTAGGATAATTTTTTAAGCAGCAGGAAACAGGGCTATCTGGCTGCGCAGATAATGATATCAGCTGCTTCCTTCCAAAACAACAGGTGCTTTGGCATAAAAATGTATATCATCATACTGAGATGATGACATCAGTTCATACTTCAGCTTAATTATAAACTACCTCCATTAATCCTCAAATAATTAAACATTTTGTGTGTGCTGCAAGGTGAAATGTAAAGTTAAAGGTGCCTGGCTGTTTATTATAGGGTTTTGAAAATGTATTTTCTCCACATTGCCTTTCTTTGTACACCAGTGGAATAAAATTCAAAGTGTATTTCAAATATCAAATTTTGCTTCTATCAGAGAAACGTAAGACATAAAATCATTAGTGAGATATAATTTTTCCATATGTTTGTATGAACTTAGAACCACCACAAGAAATGCTAATAGCTATGCAGCCTATATATGATTGGGAATTAATAGCAAAATAATTCTAATTAAAATATTAAATATTTTAAGCTCCCTTATTAATATTTCAATTTTATATTTTTAATAACGTACGCCAAAAACTTGCATTTCCATTCCACTAAAAACAAATATTAAACCTAGTAGGGTCTGATGTCTACAGTGAAAATTGGGTACATCAGATGTTTTTGGTAAAAATGAAACAGTTACTTATGAAGTAATATTTGACTCATTGATTATATTTTTAATATTTAGAAATTTTAGCAAAAAATTTTTGTTATATTATTATACCATCAAACCTAAAACAGAATTACATAACTTAAAACATGTCTCGATTCGGTATAGAAATACAACAAATAAGATTACTGTCTTCTTCTTTAACTTTAAAACATAGAACTGGACTTCTTGAAAACAGTTGTTACCTTCAGAAGCCAGATGTGTTTCTAAGCAAATTACTTATATGGAATATATCCAAGGACATAGCCATTTAAGACCCAATAAATTATGCATTTGTCATTTGTTATTGGGTAAGAGTTAAGCTGACATCTTTGACATGCATACAAGTGTCCCAGCACTTAGTAATTACATTAACAATTTAGCAGAGGTGATTTTCTGGGGGAATGAGAGAACAGTGGTTTATAAAATTGTGTTTTATCACAGAAGCAGGCATTTCTACAGATTTTAATTATTCACTACACATCCATTAAAAAGTCCACCTTTCTTAGGTTATATTACAATTGATATAAATTCTGTGGAGTTCCCAAGAGTGCATCATTATCCGTTTATCATGAGGACGGCATAACAGCTGTACCAAGTTGTTCTTAAAAGGAGAATTTTTTTCCCATTTTTTAAAATGTAACCAGTTAACAAGACTTTTTCTCTTGGTAGGCACATAATGATAAATTCATACAAGAAGAGTTTTATTTTTTACAAGTAAAAGTCAGACTGGAAATTTTCAGTGGATTTAGCTGGAACATTTGGGTGGCCATATGGAGCGCTCCGTGGCGCCACGGGACCACGCAGCTATGAAATCTGATCACTATCTCCCCAGTGACAGCTGGGCCTTTACACCATCAGAAAATTTTCAGACTTCTAATTTGTCATAACTACCTCCTGTGGAAAGGAAATATGTTATGTAGCCAGATACAAAAATTCTTAGTACCCTGCACTATAAACGGTTAATTCCTTAACTGCATTTTGTGATTCACTGATGCAACTCATATACCAAAAACATATGGAGTCTTGTTCAGTTGGGGTTGGCCAATTGCTCCGCCCATTCAAAAAGCCATTTCCACGGGATTGTATCCAGAGAAAGGTTCTGTCACAGAGCTTAGCATTTTAAGTACATTTAACTTTTAGTTGCTCTCGAAAAGTCAGTGATGTCACTGAGAGGTTTCATCTTAGTTCCACTGGTCCATATTGGTCTATTTAAGTCTAATGACTCTTCATTTCAGTAGTTGAATATTATGCTACAGCTCCTAGTCCTTGCTTCTTTCTACATCATGGGGCCAAAACTGTTCTCCTGCTGTGATGCTTTCAATCTACCAGCAGCTCACGAGCTTATTAAGTATTCCTCCAGCTACCCAAAGAGATAGAGCTGTGTTTTGTTACTCTCCCTTTCTGACCACTTAACCTGAGTTTCCACTTGGGAATTCCCCCCATAACCATCCCCATCATGGGAAGAACTCCTAGGATGTAATTTGTATTTTTCCTCAACTCAACTGTCATGAAAGATGCAATTTTAAGTGACTCCACCTTCGACTTCTGCTGACCAAATCCTTTCGCTTGGTAGCTTTTTAATGTCTCAGTTTATTATTAATTAAAAAAAAACCCGTTGTACTTGACTTTCTAAATGGAAGCTCTACACAGTCTCTAATTCAATGTAATAAAGAGAGCCTTTGTGGTGGTCTTTTCTTCCTCCTCTTGTTTATCCATCTTTACTGACATTAGCTCTGCAGGGATTAGGAGAGTACTTTTGAATTCATCACTAGGTGCTCCATATCTTTTGCAACTTAAAAATCCAAACTTTATCTATGGTAATTTTATAGCACAGTTTATATAATAATAATAGCTAATATCTACTTAGCTCTTACTTGTGTCTGGCACTAGTGTAAACACTTCAAATAAACAGACTCATTTATACCCTATAACATGCCTGTGAAATTGACATAGTTGTTGTCACTCTCATTTTAGAGATGCGGAAGCCCCAGGTCCAATTTGACCAATGGCACACAACTTATTAGTGTCAGATTCACGATTTGAAGCCAGGCCGTCAGGATTGAGAGCCAGTGTTGTTAACCACTATATACCATGATACATGTCAAACTAGGAATGTGGGGAATCGCCCTGACACTGAAACAAATAGAAAACAAACAAGTACAGATTCTATTAGTTCTGCTACTTTGAACTAATTCTGTAATACTAACAATGGCACCCACTCTGGGACTCTTCCCTCATTTTTAAGATAACAAGATGAGGTTGGTGTTGGTGTTGTTTTTTGCTGTTTTGGGTGGTGGTGGTGGTGGTTTGTTTGGTTGCAGCAATAAAATGCCAAGATACAGGTTCTTTATGGGCGATGAGAGTTCACAGCTCTTCATAGAGGTCTTGGTTATGTCACAGACACCATTTCAATGCCATTTTCTTTAATTGCCACATTGCTGGTACTATTATTCTATATACGGGTTTTCAATCTAGCCAACACAATGTTTTCTATTACTTATTACTCAGTACTCTATTCTTCAGTACTTTTTCTTTATGCTCTATATGAAAATCAATTCCAAGAAAAATCTTGCTTTTAATTCCATGCATCTACTATCCTCACATCCCAAACCTCCTTCTGATTTATCCAGGACAATCCTCTTTCTCTGACCTAAACCAAGTTTTTGTCATGCCAATCATTACATCCTATAATATGCATTAGCCATTCTTTTTTCCCTTATTCAAATGGACATTGCATTTACTCAAGAAGTGCTAACTCAGGGTTGAATGGAGTCCCTCAAGCACTACAGCTTGCCTTTCATCACTGCCTTTAAATTGCATTTCAAATATCCCATATAATTTCCCCATTTACAGAAAATACCCAGCTTTGCAGCTTTACTTAATCTTTCCAGAATGTCTGCTTTTGACTGACCATGGTCTTTCCACAGATTTACAACATACCTTCACTGCAATACTTAAACTAGCATTTGACTGAATAACTAGGGACAGTAGACTAGCCAAGTGGACACATGAAAAAGACCATCACAGTCCACCCCTTGTCGAACCATCTATCTCTCTGGAACACGTTTTAAATCTTATTTAATCTCCAAATAAAAGCAACAACAAAGTCATATTTCTACTGAACATAATACAACTATTTTGGGTACAATGGAAACCAAACTAACCATTTTCTTTAAGAGGATGAAAAGTTTTTGGGTGATGTTCACTCTCTTTCTTTAATATCCTGTAGCTTCAATACTGTGTTATAAAGTTAACTATTGTTATGTTATGTATTGTGAATACATTTTATATTATATGATAAAGGTATAATAGAAGGAATAAAAAGATTGGTTATTATATATATATATATATATATACAAATATTCATTACAAAATAAGGAAGAAAAACAATGATTATAATCTTTGTTTCTATAGTGATCACATGGTCAAAGGTAGCATGTTTAATTACCTTCTTCCATTACCCATTCCATATTTCCTTTTCCCACAGCTTTCATTTGGTGGCATTCCCTTAAACTTTCCTTCTTGAAGGGTTTGAAACTTTAGTGGTCCTTCCTGAATTGGGTCATCATAGTTTTTCATTAACTGTAATCACAGGATATGGTGATACTAAAAGATGCTATAATGAATCTCCTATATTCCAGACATACTCTTCCTTAACTCCACTGTGTAGTAGCAAACCAATTTATCTTGCACACTAGACAGCACAGTAGCCACCTCTTTGCCGCCATACTTTAGAAGTGTGAGGAGCCCAAACTGGCTGACAGTCTCAATTCTCAGTTCAATGGAATCATTGTTACGTCTTCTGGTAGAAGCAATTTTCCCTTTGGAATTAAGACCTTTAGGCCAGTAGAGCATACAGTTGTGCGGACAGGAAGCAGACATTTTTGCCAGTGGATCACTATGGATAATAGTAAGTGGTACACTTCTCCCTCTATCCTGAGAGTGAACCCTACCTATATGATAAAGAGCCTCATATATTGGATGCCTAATTAAGAGCATATATAGCATCTGGAGCTTTTCCAAGACCCCAAGGCATTACCATCTACCTGGCACTGTAAGTGAGTTTTCAAAAAGCCATTCAGCACCTGATAGTGGCTGTAACCAGGCCAACAATGGTGAGCAGAAGTTTACGTTACTGAGCCATGCATAATCTCCATCCCTGCAACCATAGCCACATTGTTCACAAAACTATTCAACAATTAGAGGAATGGCTGGGGAAAGAGACTCATTTCAGAGCCATCCTTAGCAACTGTTCAATAGAATCCTCCTTTGCTGAGGTTATCCACTTGTGGGCGTACACATGGGACATAAATATCTCATATCTTCATATTCTTTGCTCAAAGAGTCTACTCACATACCTCTCGCCCAGAGGTTACCAACTTTCGAATTGTGTTCCGACCCAACTACCTGATTATTCAGCCAAATCAAACTACTGACCAAGAGCCATAAATCAGTATTGACTCTCACCACATTTAAACAACACAACTTTATGATCTTACAGTTCCTTAGGTCAAAGGTCCAACACCGTCTCAACAGGATAAAATAAAGATTTTAAAGCAGAACTGCATTTTTCCCTGTACTCTTTGGGTAGGATCTATTTCCTTGCCTTTTTCAAGTTCTACAAGGTTGCTTGCATTCTTTAACTTACAGACCCCTTTTTCTGTCTTCAAAGCTAGCAAATGCGAGTTGAATCCTTCTCACATCTCTCACATGACATCACTCTGACCTCTTCCATAGTCATATCTCCCTGTGTCTCTCTTCTTCCTGTCTTTTCTACTTTTAAGGACTCATGTGATTATATTGGGCCCACCCAGATAATCCAAAATAATCTATTCATCTCCAGGTTTTTCATTTAATTACATCTACAAAGTCCACTTTGCCACATAAGGTATCATATTTATAGCTTCCACAGATTAGGATGTGAACATATTTGGAAAGCTGTTGTTTCACCTTTCACAGTTTATCTTTTGCACCCTAAAGATTCAAATCCATCCTACATATAAAATATATTCATCCTATCCAATGTCCACAATATCTCAACCCATTATAATATCAACTCAAAGTCCAAAATCTCATATAAATGTCATCAGCATAAAAGTCCCAAACCAATAACATTGAAATAATCTAAATTAAGTATGAGTATAATGCATGTTGGTAGAAATGTATTTGGTATAAAATTCCTATTTGTGGACCTTTGAACCTAAAAACAAGTTCTGCTCCCAAAATGTGACAGTGGGATGGGCATGGGATAACAGTTATGGACATTCCTTCTCATAATGGGAGAAAAGAAAAGAAAAAAAAGAGTCACTGAGCAGTAAATTTCAAAATTCAGCGAGGCACACCCTCTTAGGTTTCAAGGCCTGGGAGTACTTCCATCCTCTGGACTCCAGGCTCTACATTCTTGAGCTTGAAGCTCCACCCTCTTGCCTTGAGGTTCCACATTGTGAGCCATCCTTCCTATTTTATAAATGACACCATATGTTTACTGCTGAGTGATTTTATCAGCCTGTTTCCTTCCTGGAAAATTTGGGGTATCAAAAGCCTTCTTTTATTTTGTCTTTTCTCCATGCCTTTCAGTCCAAACTAGCAGTATTTCTCCTGGCATAACATTCTCAAGAACTTTAGGGGTTTCCTGTATATGTCCTGGAGATTCACTCCAGTAGATAAGAATCTACTTCCTGGATCTTTCCTAGATAATCTCATCTCTGTTTTTGGCTTCTGCCTCATTGACTGAGGGAATGTATGAGTCATATATCTCATGTGCTCTCGTCAAAGTACATTTGTGTTACTAAATAATCTGACTTTTTAAAATCTTCCTGAGGTATTAGCTAAAAGTGGTATAGCCAGACTCTTGATGTTTTTCATTGGAGTCTGCTTTTCTTATGGGGAATATCTTAACTGCAGAGTCTTTTGCGTTTCTGGATAAGCTGATATTTTCCCAAACCATCAAGTCCTAGTTTCCCTGTGTTTAACAACTCTTTCTCAATTTATTTCTTTCCTTTTGCATAAGCTGCAATAAAAACCATGCCACAAATTCAACACTTTGCTTGGAGGTTTCCTGCACTAAATGTTGAATTCCATTGCTTCCAAATTCCCCTTTCTACATAAATTCAGAATATAATTCTGCTAAGGTTTCTGCACTACATAGCAAGAATGTCCCCTTTCTTTAGTTTCTAATATCATATTTCTTATATCCTCCTGAGCCCTCACCACCCACTTTTAACAACCATATATCTACTAAAAGTTTGTTCATCATAATTTAGGTATTTGCTAAGGTAATTTAGGTTTTGTCTTTTATGGTCCTCATTTGCTTTGGAGTCCCTAAGAGTAGAGTTATTCACACATATTTCCGCTAATAGTATGTTCAGAGCAATCTACTTTAAAAACAAAACAAAACAAAACTGTGTTTCTCAAAATTCTAGCTTCTTCCCGTTGCCCACTTTTATTTTAAGGTATTTATTACAGCAGTATCATACTTCCAGGTACCAAAATCTGTGTCAATCAAGGTTCATCCTGGAAGATAGAACCAAGAGGAGATAAATACTAAGAGATTTATTATCAGAAATTGGCTTATGTGATTTGGGGGGCTAGATAAGCAAGTCTGAAACTTCAGTGCAGGCCATCAGGAAGGACAGGCTAGAACTCTTAGGCACAGCTCTACGTCATCTATATGTGGAATTTCTTTTTCAGAGAAACCTCAGCTCTGATTTTAAGACCTTTTGACTAATTGAATCAAGCTCACCCATGTTATTTAGAATAATCTTAAAGTTAACTGTCTATTATCTTTAATCACATTTATAAAATACCTGCATTGTCAGCACAGAGCCTGACATGGGGCTCAATCTCAAGAACCATGGTACTATGACCTGAGCAGATATCAAGAGTCAGCTGTTTAACTGACTGAGCCACCCAGGTGCCCCATAACTTTCCTTGTTTTAATCCTTGCTCAGGAACTTACTAACTCAAGCACCAAGGAACTTAATAAAAGATTCTAGCAACAATTTTCAAACATTTAAAAAGTAATAGTAACCTCTATCTGACATAGAATAGGGATGAATGCTATAAATTATTGATTACAGTATCAGGTGTATAGTAGATTTTTAATAAAGATTAATTTTTGATCTCTATGCTTCTCAAAAGTAAAAATCAGAGCCTGTGAAACTTTTTGTGGCTGCTTCCAGAAGAAGAAATTTAGTTACTGACATTTAATTAGAACCTACGGTATAATATTGCAATTATTTGCTTACCTCTGTCTCTCTGATCAATCTGTAAAGAGGTAGAGCTCCTAAGACATTTGTCATCTTTGTTCCTCCTCTTTCTGGTCTACCTTTAGTAAGTATGAATTCTAATGGCTGGGGACTATGTTTCTTATACTTCTTTTTTAGTGTTACTATTAAAACATCATATTCATAGCAATAATAGCGCAGTATTTTTCACGATGACAATGATGATGATTTGCTACAGGGTGACAAATATGATTTGAGTGCAACATATTTGCCAGGCACTGGGAATACAAATCAACAGGGAAAGTGACTACAAATAGATCAGGGTCTAAGGGTGAGACAAATATTAAACACGTAAACTAACACGTGAGTAGTTAAAACAATAAAAAAAAAATTAACAGCTCTGGCGTATCTGTTATGTTCTCAGCACAGTTTTAAGCACTTTAAACTATATTAACCCAATAAAGAAAATGTATGAGGTACTATGTTTAAAGAAAGATGAGTGGAGGCACAAAAACTTCAGACGACATGAAGAAGAGCACAAATTCTACTAACTTATTCGGAGTAATGATTTTTAGCCTCTGTTGTAAAATTCCATTAAAGGGTAGCTTATGGTTCAAACAGAAACAGCCATATTATTGTATAGTTTCTAAACATTAAACAAAGTTGAACCTGTCCAACCTCTTCTCTGAACCCTTAGAGAGGAACAAAATGACAGAAAAAAATTTTGAAGCAAAAGATATTTATGGAAAACGGCTTATTGGCAGTATAACTAAAGTTTAACCTCAGTGCTTTTGTTGAACATGGCAACCGAGTGCAGAGTCTTGCTGCCACGTTGGAACCTGGTACGATATGGGATAAATCAAGTAAACCCTATGTACAGTGATTCAAATGAGATCCATTTACTGGTGTATGTTTCCTGGCTTCTGCCACTGCCAAGGCTTTATGTTCAATGAACTCAGCCAGTCCAAAAAGTCATGTGATGCTACTGCATGGTGCCAAACGGAGGGGAGAGTTGCTGGGGAGCCTAGGAGGAGGGAAAGCTCATACAAATGAGCTTTTTGGCAAGATATAATCCCCTTTGGAAGGACCCCTACCTTTCAAAGAGCATACTGCATTTTGCTAGGAACAAATCTCAACTGTGTCCCTTTACAGAAATCCCAGGAAGCTTTACCATCACTGATAATAGCTCGAATGGTGGCAAAAAGTCTACTGTGAATGCCTACTATCTCTGCAATGAGACGATCACTTATTCTCGAAACATCTTTTCTTGCTATTTTTCTCTTCAAATGAAAACTTTCCAAATTCTCTATGTTGCAACTGCTGACTATTCCTATAATTTTTCTCTCACCTCAAAGTTAGAATTCATGAAGAGTGTAAAAAAGAACATAAAAGAATAAGAGTGATAACAATAGGCAGATAAAATAAAGACTTTTTGTAATGGGATTTAAGTTTATTTTAGGATGTATACTTCTTTTTGTCTCTTGCATGTAGATGATTTGTTCTCTTGATTTTAATCCCAGGCACTGAGGGGCATTTTATTTACCTTGTACCTTCCCCAAAAAATGAACAGAAGAGTCTCTTACCTTCTTATTCCAACTTTCCCAGAATAGATATATTTTTTCTACCATTTTTATTACTCTATTACTTTGGCATGTTATTATGTATTGATGTACTTGGTTTATTGAAAGCATGAGAATATGGTTGCTACAGACACTGTTCAATATGTCTTTCATTTATTTGGTAAAAGAGAATAAGAGTTGAGATTTAGTAAAGTAGACTTTGTAATGACAAAACTGTTCACAGTTTATTCTTGAAACATGAGCATTGAATCCTTTGTGTAATTTTTATAAATGGTTGTGATTCGATTTAATTTTCTTATTAAAATATTTTTGGGGGGCACCTGGGTGGCTCAGTCGGTTGAGCGTCCAGCTTCAGCTCAGGTCATGATCTCGCAGTCTGTGAGTTCGAGACCCGTGTTGGGCTCTGTCCTGACAGCTCACAGCCTGGAGCCTGTTTCAGATTCTGTGTCTCCCTCTCTCCCTGCTCCTCCCCCGCTCGTGCTCTGTCTCTCTTTCTCTCTCAAAAATAAATAAAACATTAAAAAAATTTTTTTTGGAATTATAAATAGATATGGAAGGCCACATAGTAAAAATGCCAATATCTCTAGAATAATAATGTTTAGATTTTACTATCTAAAAATTAATGTTTAAATCTTAAGCTCACACAAACATAATGTAAAAGCTATTAAATGGCTCATTTTATGTTCAAATATGGAAATGCAGCCTAGAACTGTTCTCTGTGTGTGTTACAGGGTGTGGTATAGTTTTCTCTTTCATATTGTTTAGAGACATTGTGTTCACCCAAGGAAAAAAAAAGACAAAATCTATAGATACTAAGATCGGTTGTATAAAAATTCATCTCTAAAATCAATACTCCTTGATATTTTATACTCTTGCAAGGAGAATTTATAAAAGTTTATAAACCATTTATTAGAAACATCATTTTTCAAAAAAAAATGTAGTTCCTGTGTGCTTCTTTGCTGTTCTATATTCATCTCTCTTCCCTTCTTTGTTGTCACCATCCCATAATCAACATTTGACAAAAGAGTGGCAAGGCTTTCTAGGATCTATCTATGGAAGTTTTAATTAAAATTCCTCAACTAATATCTTTAGTAGTTTTTAAAGTTAAGGAGAAAGTGGTTCAACCTAGTTGAGTGTAATTATCTTACCAACATATTAAGAACAAAGACCCAAGTGAGATTCACACCAGCTTTCTAAGCAATTCCCCCTTCGATTCCGAGTGAAGAAATGGATTGAATCTGTGAGGGAAGTTTTCTTTCCCTGATTCACTCTCTCCCCCACACTACCCTCCTGCAGGGGTCTGTGTCCATCCCACACTTAAATTACTATCACTTTCCTCCTTGTTTGTATATAAACCATTGTTTGAGGGATCCTGAAAACACTATGTTCATATAGAAAAATGTTTCTTCAGTGTTTTGTATTTATCCGCGATTGTTGGAATTCATGGGGTGCTCTTTCTTATTGTTGTTAGTTAGCCTTTGCTGTTAAACAACAATGTTTGTACTGTTTTATCGATGACTTCTTGATATTGGTTTGAATAAATGTGCTTACTAGGAACAAATAATTATTCTATCCTCCAGCTTTATTACCCTACCACTTTATATTTTGAAAATGCAAGATTCTTGTTCCCTTTACTTAAACAGCCTGCTCTGTATTTTACTAACCATATCTTCTTATCTTTCTTGAGGTGATGCCCAGACACCAAAACACAACTTCTAACCATAACTTGACAAGATTTTCATGTAATTATAATGTTCACACTTTTCCTTTGTTTTATTCTTTGAAAAAGCAAATTAATTTTAACCTTTATTAATTAGCTTTTGGCCAAGGTTAGGTAGAGAAATGCAGAATGTATGTACATAGAAGATTGAGCACGTAAACATCTACTGCTCTTCTTAAAGGCAGTTATTACACAAGGATCTCTGAAGTCTTGAGGCACCTCATTTCCTACATGAAACTGGTCATTAAGTCTTATTATCTCTCCCCCTAAGAGGCACCTCATCCATTTTCACTACTGCCCTCAACTCAGTATAAGTCTCCAGTATTCATCACCTAGCCTCCAAATTGCCCTCACTTCCCTTGCTTGGCTCCCTTTGCAATCCTTTCTGCACATACATTCTAGAAGAAAAGTTAGAACATGTCATACATGAGCATAGAATCCATCAGTAAGTAGCTGCACCACATTTTTAATTTCAGACATAAAGCCTCTGATAATTTTGCTGTGGATTTCTTATCTCTCTGATTTAATCTCATACCAGGTTCTTCTGTGTTCTTGGCACTCAGTGGCCACCTGACCACACCTAGGAAACACTAAGCATAAAGCATCCCTAGGGTTTCTTCATGATCATCTTTCTGCTTGGCCCCACCTTAGCCAGATGAGCCCATGACTATCTCCTCATCATCATTCAGAAATCACTTCATTTCTGCATCCCAGAGAAATCTAAATGACTCATTCTAAAGTAGGCACCCTTCCCCTCAATCCAATTGCTCTCTATGCTGAACAGCATCACCCAGTTTTGTTGCCTTTATAGCTTCTATCACCAGATCTTTCTTTATCCATTTACATATATTGCCTCTCTCCTCCTCTAGAATATAAGCTCTATGAGAATACAGGTTACATTTTCACTATTCTATCCCCACATCTGACACAGAGTAGGTTCATTAAAAATGGAACCAGAGGTTAGTATGAAGCCTGGTTATATCAGAGAAATTACAGTAAGAAGCTATATATTATGATTATGGCTACAGTTATGATTATGATTACTATCCTAATTCAGTACTAATAAAACTTACTCTGTAGCTGACATTAAAAAAATCCACAACACATGTTTAAAATTATGCGCATGTGTCATAAAATTATTTAAAGAGAGCTAGAAATCTGTGTAAGCTAATAAATGACCATACATTATAATGCCTTTTTGTAGTCTGCTTAGAACTGATGAAACTGAAAGGAGGGGAAAGGTGGAGGGCAGGTGAGGCCCTGCTGAGTATAGAGCCGGACAGAGGGTTCTCCTGATGCATGGGACAGGGTGGGAGAGGGCCTTCCCTTAAGATTTGCTCACTGCCTAGAGATTAGTTTGCCTTATGTTCATCCATCTGGGATGTGACAGCTAATTCATTTTCTCTTTTAAAGAAATTATAGTTCTGGCACAGGTCTTAATGTTTTGCTCCTAAATCTTCCATTTTCAGTCTTGTTGGATGTTGATTTTTCTATCCACTATGAAAAAAATATGGCAGATATTTTCAAACCTACCTTACTTGAAGCCTTCATTTCTAAGATCCACTTTAGGCCATATAATTCTATCCAGGCCTTCCGTTCATTCTTTTAAGGGGATGAGAGAGGGAAGTAGGGTAATTTCATATTACATAACAAGCATCTGTTCCTCATGGAATTTTGGAGAGTAGAAGTCCAGTGATCCTCTCCTGATAAGCAACTAAAATAAGAGTTAATGGTGGACTTTTCCCCTTTGTGGCAGAATGCCACAAGCATTCTTCAATGGGATTCAGATCATTAAGTGCATCTTGGAAAATCTGTTATCAGCAGGAGAGTGGGGGAATATGATTCATCTAAAACTCACATAAGGTTTCAATAAAAATCATTTTGGTAATATATCTGATAGGCCAGATTATTTTATACTTGAATTTGGAAGAATGGCCCCAAATCTCCCTATTACACTGTCTTTACCCTCATGATGGATAGAGAATGTTATGTATTTTATATTATTTTATTTACATTGTTTTCTTCTATTTTAAGTTCTATAAAATGAGTATACAATTATTCAGTCCATAGACTGAATTATTCAGTCCACAAGGATAGTGTGAAAAAATTTTTAATTCCTCTAGTATATCTAACTACACACACACACCACACACACACACACACACACACACACACACACACATATATATATACATATATATGTATATATATATACATATATGTATTATCTGGAAGAAAGGTAAAGACTATATCTGTTTGCAAGTTTTAGTTAAAATATACTGCATCTTCAGACTATGTATTCTGTCCCAAATCCACACCTACACCACATTAATACCTAGACAGTTACCATTGCCAGCCCCAGCTGAGGGCACACTGAATGTAAAGAATATACAGTTACACGTAGAAGCTACCTAGAGGACAAGGACTAGTTTCTGCAGCAAGCTTTTTGTGATGAATATCACTCCGAATACAAGTTATTTTGTGCAAAATGGCTTTTGTGAGTTCTTCTTTATTACTGCAGATGTCTTGATGGCCCAGATGGTAAGATAATGTCCCATACCTTCCAAATAAACCTAGAGAAGGCAAGCCTTCCAGAACACTTATTACCACTGAAGACAGTTCAATTTCAAAGTTTTTGCCTTGTAAAGATCAAGGCTCCAATTTATGGTTTATTAACTTTTATCCTTCAAGATGTTCTGAGAGACAAGACTTGACACATTTCAACAGTTGATTCTTTGGGCAAGATGACTAGATGACACTTTTATATTGGATAGCCATGGCTTTTTTAGTAATGAATTGTAAACATTATTTTTTAATCAATTGAGCAATGGAGATACCATTCTATTGCATTTGTTTTCATTGTTTTGAATTTCTGAAAAACTCAGAAAACGATTTAAAATAAAAATCACCCTCAAAACAAAAGTTTTTTTTTTATTAAACACCTAAAAATGGTCAAAGGTCACTGTCTGAAATCAAAAGTCACCTAATTCACTACCAGTTAAATGCTCAAAAAGGTCCCTCCATCAGACTGGATTTATTTAAATTGTTTGCATTTCATGTGAGCATTGATATGACTGTAGTTTTGGTTTCAAAATACTGATGCTTTCTATTCTTCTTACAAAGTTTGTGTGTGTGTGTGTGTGTGTGTGTGTGTGTGAGTGAATCTCCCACTGATCTCAAGCCTTCAGGAAGAGGAAGAAAAAATATATGCCTTTACTAATCTATTATTGTGAGAATTTTAAAAACATGCATATATAAAAGCAGAGCAAGTAAAGGGAAACATAATGGCTTTCATTTTCCAGGTCTCTGCTTCTCTTTCTTTTTTGCTTTTTTTTTTAAATGAACAAATGCAACACTTACTTTTTGGTTTCATATGATTCTGCTAAATTTATGGAATTATCAGATCATTCTATTATAGGATTGATCACTAAGGAAAAATTCCTTTTATCATTTTCCAAAATAATGAAATTTTGCAGCTATTAACTTATAAAAACTCATTCATTTTCATTTGTTGTTGACATTTCCTGAAGAAAAAAAAAGGAAATTCCCTTCTCTTCTCCATTTACAAATAATTCCCATTACCTATTCCCTCCCTTGCTTCATGATTGTGCTTATTTCTTTAAATTGTAAATGGTTAGGTCTTTCATCAGGTTGTTTTCTCAAGCTGTTGTAATTTTACTTAAAAAATTAATGGAGTGTTTTAGAAATCATCATTACCATTCCATTTAATAATCGGAAGAAGATGTCATCCAGGACTTATAAAACTAGAGAGGAGAAGTCAGTGGCTGGCATCAAAATTTCAAATGACAGGTTGACTTTCTTATTAGGGGCTAATGCAGCTGATGACTTTAAGTTGAAGCCAATGCTCATTTACCATTCCAAAAATCTTAGGGTCTTTAAGAATTAAGTCAAATCTACTCTGCCTGTTCTCTATAAATGGAACAACAAAGCCTGGATGACAGCACATTTGTTTATAGCATGGTCTACATGGTGAGAGATCTATTGCTCAGGAAAAAAATATATTTCTTTCAAAATATTACTGCTCATTGACAATGCACCTGGTCACTAAGAGCTCTGATGGAGATATACAATGTGATGAATATTGTTTCCATCCCTGCTAACACAACATCCATTCCACAGACCACAGATCATGGAATAATTTCTACTTTCAAGTTTTAGTATTTAAAAATAAATTTTCTAAGGCTATAGCTGCCATGGATAGTGATTCCTCTGATGGGTCTGGCAGAGTAAATCGAGAACTTTCTGGAAAAGATTCACCATTTTTAATTCATGGGAAGAGGTCAACATATCAGCATGAATAGGAGTTTGAAAGAAACTGGTTCCAACGCTGATGGATGACTTTGAGGGGTTCAAGATTTTAATGGAGGAAGTAACTGCGGATGTAGTAGAAAGAACAAGAGAACTACAATAGAAGTAGGGCTTAAAACTGTGACTGAATGGCTGTAATCTCATGATCAAACTTTAACAGATGAGGAGTTCCTTTAATGGATGAACAAAGAGAGTGGCTTCTTGAAATGCAATCATGCTGTTAAGATTGCTGAAATGAATACAAAAGATTTAGAATATAACACAAACATAGTTGATAATGCAGTAGCAGAGTTTGAGAGGATTGATTCCAATACTGAAAGAAATCCTACTATTGGTAAAATGCTGTCAAATGTAGTCACATGCTACAGGGAAATTGTTCATGGAAGAGTCAATGGTTGGGCAAAATTCATTATTGTCTTATTTTAAGACAACAGCCACAGCCACCCCAATCTTTATCAACCAGCACCCTTACCCGTCAGCTGCCATCAATATCAAGACAAGACCCTCCACCGGCCAAAAGATTACAACTTACTGAAAGCTCAGATGATGGTTAGCATTTTTTATCAGTAAAGTATTTTTAATTAAGGTATGCACATTTTTTTGACATAATGCTATTGCATATTTAATAGATTATGGTATAGTGTAAATGTAACTTTTATATGCACTTGGAAACCAAAAAATTAATTTGCCTTGCTTTATTGTCATATTCACTTTTTTGCAGTAGTCTGGTACTGAACCTACAGTATCTCTGAGGTGTGATTACACTACCAAACAGCTTTCCAAATTTATACCCACCGGCGAAGTGTGAGAGTTCCAGTTGCTCCAAATCACCATCACCCCTTGCTATGATCAACTTTTAATGGAGTCTAGTAATAATTTAAAGAGATAATCCTGGAATTTAAATCTATCACAAGGAATACACCTCCATTAATAGTATTATTATAAACCTAAGTTTAAATATTTCATTTTAGTTGATATGTACTTCCCTCCTCCCACCCCAGTTTGGCATGCACACAAACACAAACTCACATAAACACACCAACAACTGAAATAACAAGAGCTCCATTTGCTAGTTCTGGAAGAACTCTGTGATTTCCTATTGTGTTTTGGAAAAAAAAAACAACACCGTGCATTTGTATGCTTTAGAGAAATTTAGAAAAACAGGGAAGCATCCTATTATCTTTAAGAGTATCATTTTAAAACCTCAGAAACTGTCTCTAGCCGGTGCTTTCAAAGTCAGCTCAAAGTGCAGTGGGATGTGCAGAAAACGTTCATTAGTCAGGCACACCGCGAGTTAAGTCCTTACTTCTAGGAATCATTTCTAATCATTTGTAATTAGAGTAATGCTTTTGAAAACGTTTGCATTACTAACCATGAGGAGTTGAAACTTTCTCTTCTGGGAAAGTGAGCAGATGGTGTCACTTCATTTACTTTTTCCCGTTCGGTGGGGAGGACTAAGGGATTTAACTTGTCCTTTCCGTCTCTCCTGCCTGGGGTTTGGATAGTTGTCTAGTCTGTGGTCGTAGCTCTTGGCTCAGCTATTTCTTGTCCAGTTCCTTTTGTTTGATATCACTTTGATCTTCGCCCAATATCAGCGATGCCTTGCTTGGATGACTCTCTCGCTCTAGCTCTTACTCTTTTCCTTGGCAGGAGTATTCTTTTCTTTTGGTTGTAAGAATCTGGCCAGTAATGAGGTGGTAAGCTCCTGTCGAAGCAGCAGGAGTTGTCAGTGCTCCTTTCTTTCATTAACTTTCTTGGGCTGTAGCCACAACAGCAAGACTTCAGGGACTGAGAATTTAACCTTCTCCAGCACTGATCATTTTTCCACATGGATTCACATGGCCCCATAGCCCCTTGGCCCCTTTCACCACCTCCTTCCCTCCACCCTGCTTTTTATAGATTATCCTGAACTTTCTGTCCAATGCTCTCCAGGGCCACCATGAAATAATACGCTTGAAGTATTTCTTTTTTATTTTTTCAGTTAACTACCTTTTATTCATTGTTGTTACATGAAGAGCACATTCATACAGCTTGAACAAAAGGTGCTGAAATTTCAGATAACAGCTGTGGCAAATTATCTTTTCTCTTATGAAATAAGCAAGTAATTGGTAACCACACTTTGTAGCATAATGTCATGTATTTTAATCCTAGTAGAAGAATGAAAATCTTGTGCTTAATAGTAATGATTATATATATTACAATATATAATGTAAATGTGTGTATATATATTATATATAATATATATTATATATAATATATATACACAGATATATGATATAATTAGAAAAATCCCTTTCTCTTGAAGTAGTGGCCATTTACTTAAATAATCATAACATCACTCCCCACTTGATTCATTCTAAAAGAAACAATACATTGATATACTCACTGGAAACTCTGACCAACTTAATAACGATAGCAATAATAATATAATAACAGTAATACCAGTAATGATGGTGATGGCAATAAAACTATCATGTTTTAGATGCATGTTATATGCCAGATACAATGCCATACATTATTTGTTTAATGTGTGTATATGTGCAAAATTTATCGTTCTCAGTTAAAACTTGTATAACAGTTATGATCATGTCCAGTTTACAGATAAAGGAAATGATGCACAGACAAATTTCTTGCCCAAAGTTAGACTTACTCTGAACGGTTGCTCTCTTCCCTCACTTCCCACACCCTCTTCCCCCAGTCAATTTGCTATTCTCTCAGATTTAGCATAGCACAGATCAATATTCATTTATCATCCCCCATATAATACGAGCATTCATTTGTAAAAACATTTCCTAAGAATAGATGGGTATAACCTAGTCTTGGACCTATCATTATAAGCCATACAATGTTGAAAGAGTAGATCTGCTTGGTATTTCAAGCTTATTTTGAAATGATTTCTGGGGGCGCCTGGGTGGCTCAGTCGGTTAAGCAGCCGACTTTGGCTCAGGTCATGATCCCGCAGTCCGTGGGTTTGAGCCCCGTGTCAGGCTCTGTCCTGACAGCTCGGAGCCTGGAGCCTGTTTTGGATTCTGTGTCTCCCTCTCTCTGACCCTCCCCCGTTCATGCTCTGTCTCTCTCTGTCTCAAAAAAATAAATAAATGTTAAAAAAAGAAAGAAAAGAAAAAAATTTTTGAAATGATTTCTGTATACTAATGGAAGATCCAAACTGACTGGTGTTTTGTCTTGTTATAGACTGATAGATTTATTTATAATAACTGATGAATTATGCTTTTGTGTTTGTAAGATTAGAGGATATATAAAAGCACATGTACTATTGACTAGTTTTAATTTATATTACTTCCATTAATTTCCAATTTGCCATTAGGGACTAAGATGATTTTCCATTCTTTAGATCTCTATTGACACCAAATTAATATCAATACAGAACAATGTCCATATTGGGCACTACCTTCTTGATACGTGCCATTATATACTTTATTATAGTTTCTCATTTCCTGGTCTGCCAGTTGCTCTAATGTTCCTTCATTTTTATACATGCAACTCTCTTAGACTCATATTTGCTGATGGGTATATTTCTATCATCTTTCATCACTAGAAGCCATGGGCTTTTAGTTAGCCTGGGAAAATTAAAAAAGCAACATCCTCAACACAGGGCTCTTTATCTCTTAATGTTTGACAGCATAAGCAAAATGCCAGTCTCAGTCAATTCAACTTCATCAGATAGTCTACTAGCGGATTAGACACTGTGGCAATTACCTTCAAGGCCAGAGAATGAGTTCAGGAAAGAATACAGAGGGAGTTGCAGATTATGAAGACATAAAAATTATAAAACAAAGATAGAAATTGTACTCTAATATTTCTCTCTCACTGATGGAGATGTTTCTTGTAAGGAGATGTAAGGTGTTAAAAGATTTCATTACTTTTAGTTCAATAAGATATCAATTAAAGGCAAAAAGAAAGCATTTATCGTATTTCTAAAAATTACATGCAAATGACCCCAACTTTAAAGTCAAAATGCTATTGCCAGAGTAATAATTTTTCAGTGGTTAATCCCCTTAATTCATTTCCCCAGAGTAACTGAATCTGTTGCAAGCACTGGGGCTCAAGGAATTAAAACAGCCAGGCATAGCAGAAAGAGACTTGGGTGACAGCAAGAGAACTTGGCTTAGTCCTTGACCTCCCACTCTGCTCTTAACATCCCCAGGTGACCTTGGGTAAGTACCTCACCTTTATGGTCCTTCCTTTTCTATATAATAGGGATTTGGGGGAAATAAACTGTTCTGTCCTTTTAAATTCCAGACACTTATTATTATTATTTTCTGTATTAAGAGAGGGGTTTACTAAAACTGTTTGAGTAAATCATGCTTCATGTTATTCACTATGGGAGAGGAGCAGGAACCTGAGAGAAATTGCCTAACTTATTAGAAACAATGACTACTCCCTCATTATAGGTAGAGCTAATTGAAGATGACTGGTTTTGTGAATTTGACAGTTCCCAGTTTAAAGCCCTTTGGTGGTTCCCCATTATTCCTTAAGATAAAGATGAAACTCTTTAACCAGGGCCTGCATGGCCCCCTGCTGTCCAGCCCCTATGTTAGTTGAGGTAGGTCAATTGTGTAATGGTTCAACACAATGGATGTGTATTTCTTGTTTAGCTAATAGTCCGCTGAAGGATTCTTGTTGGCAGACTATTCTCCTAAGAGTACCCAGAAACCTAGGTTCTTCCCATCTTGTGGCTCTGCCTCCTCCCAGGACTTAAAATATTTTATATTTAGCTGACAAAGGGAAAGAGGGGTGGGCCTTGGCTCAAAAGTGATACTCATTATTTGTGCTTACATGCTATTAGTGGGAAAGAGTCACATGACCACACATAAATACAAGGATAAAATACTGGGAAATACAGTGTTGGTGAACATCCAAATAGAAGACAGAGAGAATTTGGGTACACAGGTAGCAGAGCTTCATTTCCAAACCTTAATGAAGTCATACATAATTTATTTCAGTTCCTAGAATGCCTACACTCCCCTTTGCCTCCAGGCCTTCACCTAGAATCTTCTCCCTGTTCACCTGTCTCCAACTTTCCCTTCTGGTCTAGGTTGCTGGTGACTTCCCTTCTGGGCTCGCATGAGATTTTATTTCTATTTGATCTTTACTTTATAATAATACTCACTGCAGTTTATTTCATTTAATTATATGTTTTCTCTGCTAGATTCTACACTCCTGGAAGGTAGAGACCATACTTTCTCCCTGTTTGGTTCAGGAGTGATGGAAAAAGAGGAGAGTAAGAGAGGAAGAGGAAAAGAAAAAGATACAGCACATGAGAGCTGGAGAAAATATAGTTAAGTAGATAGGCTACAGTGTCAAATGTCTTGTGGTTTTTTCTTCACCTGAATAGACTAGTTGATTTGGCATGGTATTGTCAGATAGCAAAAATGTCCATCGTTCTTTGTGGTTACGAAAACCGATGTGATATTACAATATTTTGTTGTGTTAGTACAGAATATAACAACTGCTCTGGGATGACAAGGAAACACTAATTCTAAAGGAAAGGGGCTGCATCTGAAATATTTTCAGTGCCCCAATCTTGTGTTGCATCTCAGCAGTGTCCTTTTAAGCACCACCAAATGCTTGCTGTCTTATTCACTCTTAAGGAATTCACAGGGCTTCTCTAATCATCTTCATTGAATGGCAACTTTCTCATTCTCACTGTGAGATTCTCAGGCTGAGAGGTGAGAGGCTATATAAGAAGAATAGAACAACGATCAGAATCATTATGGTTTGCTTTTGAGAGAATTATGTGGAGATTTGAAAACACACGCAGCTGAACTACCCTCAAATTACTGTGAACTTGTCTCCTTAAAATATCTTAGAGCCAGAGAGCTACAATGTTTCCAAATTTTACATTTACAAATATATGTGTAAAATTCTTTTTTTGGTTTTGCGAGGAAATGTATTGATAGAAACTGCGGTGAAGCAGGTATGTACTCTTTCAGAAATGTGGAGAATTCAGCAACGTGGCAAGCGGTGTTTCTGATGCCCAAATTGTAACACTTATTAGGAACCACACACAGAGGTAAGGAAAAAAATAAAACTCCACATTGATAATTTTACATAATTTTATAACATTACACAAATGGAATGAATGCAAGCCAAATCACATCTAAAACTATGTAATGTATAAGTTAGACTATTTGCTAAATCCACATCTGAAAAAAGGAAAACACACAATCAATTTAAAAATAATTTGAGATATGTTTTGTTTCGCAAATGAAATTAAATTGTTTTATATGATGTGTCTTTTGGCTTCAATTCTCACAGAAGTACTTGAGACACAAATCTCAGAAAAAATATGAAAATATGAATATTTTTGTTTAAATGAAAATTCAGACTTCATGAGTCACCAAAGGTTTCCATATCAGCGTGGAAAGCTGGAAAACAGATCAGGGATAGCAGACTTCTTTGGTGCTGCCCATAGAGTCAACGCTTGGCACAGCATGGATTAAAAATTTAATGAAAAACATTAGCTGTGTTTCTTATACACATCACAGAGCTGGAGTTTGCTTGTTAGCCGATCTGAAAAATGTTTCTCACTTAATAGGGCGTTAAGACTATTTATATTTATTGAAAGTAACAATATGTTCAATTATAGTCATCTTATATTGTTTTATAAAAGTTATATATGCATAATTATAAACAAATATAAATATACAAAAAATTAGCTTATAAGCACTAAAATTATAAAGAATATAAGTAGTTGCAGCATTTAAGTACCCAGACAATATTTCAGAGTCTATTAACCTCAGAGTTCTCATTGTTTATAGGTAATTAATACTTGACCTCCATTTATTGACTTGTCGATCCAGCTGGATTCAAATGTTCACTTCCTGTCTTAATCTTGTATTACTTGTCTATCTTGGATCCAAGGATGAGGAATATGAGCATTTACATTTTTTAAGAAAATTACCCCAAGTTTTAGAATTATGCCATCCTTTTTTTTTTTTTTTTGGAGAGACCAAATTGTCTCTTATTTTTGTTTTGGAGCTGAGAAAAGTAAGGCTTGAGAAACTGAAGCCTGAAATAAAATGGATACTTACTGCGAGAACCAGGATTTTCCTTGGATTTTTAAAGGCTATTTTCCAAAGATATCTTCACTATTTGGATTTAGTTTAAAACAAAATTTTAACCCCTATTTAAGGAAAGAAAACTCTTACATTTTTAGACTGGTTTATTTTCATCCATTTAATCTGTCAGCACATAGACAGTTGTTTCAGATATTTAGCTACTTTGATAAGGTATTATTTACATTTCTCTTGAATGACAAAAATAAAAACATAGTATACAGTGATATTTTAATGAGAGTAATGTCATCTCAAAGATTCTAAAAAGAAAAAAGAGGAAGCTCTTTCATACTTAACATAAAGGAAACTAATTCTGCTTTGCTCTTGCACCTGCTTAAAGGAATTTATTGGAAGAAATGGAATTGGAGATATTTGCCTTTTTTATTAAAATCAGCTCAATAGTTCTTAGCACCACCTGTCACCACATTGTACAATCCATCTTTGGGTACTAGGTTTTCTCCAGATGTTTAGCTTTCTGTTGTCTTGGGGATCATGGCTTTTTTTTTTTTTTTACAGTCCAGTGATTCATAGGTCACATCATTTGCCTGTGGCAAATACACAGATGTAGGCAGTTTGAAAACATTTTAGTTAAGGAAGGAAAAAATTACTATTAGCTTTGATGATTCTACTTTTAAGTTTAAATACCAAGCCAATATGGTATTCCTGAGGGCAGGCAATAAGTAGGTAGAAAGTTACTGATGTAAACAAATTCTATCAAGCTAATCTTAGAAGATCCCCCGTGAGTCTATTTTAAATATCTTATTCATATGGGCTTTTTTTTTCTGGAATTGTCCACTGTTTTTATGCAAGGATAGTATCATGCAACTTTAAATTAATTACACAGCTATACCAAAGCATAAGATAAACGATCTGTTGGTTTTATCTATTATTTGACAGTGAAAGCACAATTCAGTGTACAGATTATTTTTGGAATATAATCAGTTGCATGGCCAGGCAACATATTTTTTTCAGTGAACTTTAGCCAGGCTAAAACTCAGGTTGTAGTTACTTTGAAACTAGACTATGTCTTTCTGTGAACTGGGATAAGCTACAGGTGTTGGAAGAATCATCTCAGGTGAATAAGGTCAGTCTCCTTATAATTATATCTTCCCAGAATTCCTTAACTCATGTTCAAGCTGCATTCTAGAGAGTCACTAAAAAAAGTGGATCTATGATGTAAATAGGTCACAGTAAAGCATATCGGTGTACTTGTCCTTTGCCAGTCCTTGGGAATTAGAATTTCTGTATATTAGACAAAACCCTTATCCTGAGTAGTTGGCCTGTTGGGCTTGGGATGGATATATCTCTACTAGGCGGAGTATAAGAGGACCTCTTTTCCCCTTCTCTGAACTTTAAGCTCAGGCTTCTTTGGAATAAAATGAAAACAGTGTTGATGAGATTAAATCAATTTACAGGAGCGAACCCAGGTTTAAGATTTGGAAGGTGGTTAAGACAGACCCCTTTCAAAGTCACTTTCCCTTTAACATTCTGCTAACAGCCAATGTGCAGTACCTTATGGAGGCACCCTGAAATCTGATGGCCAATGGTATTCCTCTGTTAGGAAGAGTTCACCAGCTTTCAGAGCCCCAAGCATCTCTAAATGCAACTAATTGCCCTTTATAGCATTAGGATGGGGGCCATGACAGTGCTCAAGCCCCTAACACATTAGACAATTCCTGGTTGCACTTCTTTATTCTGTCCCTATTATGTTTCACTAGCTTGTTGAAACTAAAGCAACTCTTAGCATTGTAAGTAAATGGGTTATGGTGGTGTACGAGTTATTTACTCTGATTTGCAGAAAGATTTAAGAACCTTAACTAGCTTAGTCTTTTCCTTCTGCATAGAGACTACCTATTCCTAATTAAATAATCAGTCTTAACTTTGGTACTTTCCTTTATCATCCAACTTTTCTAATTACATAACAGTATCTTAGGTGGTGGAGGGGAAGTTTCCTGGAAATAAATTATTAAGGAAACATGGGTATTATATATATTCATTTTATAAATGAAAAATAAACACAGAAACATTTGAAAGGGATACATGTTGATGTAAGAGACCTCTGCCAGGGGTGCCTGGGTGGCTCAGTCGGTGAAGCGTCCGACTTCAGTTCAGGTCATGATCTTACGGTTGGTGGGTTTGAGCCCCGTGTCGGGCTCTGTGCTGACAGCTCAGAGCCTGGGGCCTGCTTGAGATTCTGTGTGTGTGTGTGTCTCTCTCTCTTCCCCTCCCCCACTCATGCTCTGTTTCTCTCTGTGTCAAAAATGAACATGAACAAAATTTAAAAAAGAAAAAGAGAGACCTCTGCTAGTGTTCTACCAAAAAAGAAGTAGGGGTGGGAAGGATTTTTAGTTTAGATAGTTTAAAAAATTGCTTATTTCTTTCATCCTAAATTTTAGATCACAACCAAGGAAATAAACAGGACTTATTACATTATATTTAAGTAAGATTTAGTAACACAAATTGAATGCAGAGATTTAGCTCTCTCCCCTCCAGTCTCATTTTAGTAACGATTTTGGGAGATAGGAAGGTAGAAACAAGTTGTAAATTGATAAAAGGAAAAGCCACTTATATGAAGTGGCTTTAAATTTTTGGTTAAAACCATTTATTCGGTACATACTGTGTCTATGTGCCAGACACTGCACTAGGAGCTGGGACTATAAACTTTCATTTAGTCAACAATTTATATTGGTCCCTTACTACAAGCCAAGCACTATTCTAGGCACTGGAGATAATAAAAAGAAGAAACAAAAATTCTAGGCCTCATTGAACTCGCATTCCAGGGGGAAAAGTCAGAAGACAAAAGCACAACATATAAGTAAAGTCTAAAGTTTATCTGGTGGCGAGTGGTGGTGAGAAAAAGAAAGGAGAATAAAAGGGACTAGAACTGAAGGGTTATAATTTGTTTGATCTGAAGTATAAATTGGTGCAGTCACTAAAGATAACAGCATGGAGACTCCTCAAAAAGTTAAAAAAAGAACTACCATATGATCCAGCAATACTACTTCTGGATATTTACCTGAAGAAAATGAAAACATGAACCTGAAAAGTCATATGCACACCTATGTTCACTGCAGCATTATTTTCAATTAGCCAAGATATGGAAGCAACCCATGTGTCCATCAGTGGATGAAGGGATAAAGAAGATGTGGTACACGTGTACGTACACACACACACACACACACACGCACACACACACACAATGGAATGTTATTTAGCCATAAAAAGAATGAAATCTTGCCATTTCAGAAACATGAATGGACATTGCATGCATTATGAGAAGTGAAATAAGTCAGACAGAGACAAATAGCATAGGATTTCACTTATACATGGAATCTAAAAAGCAAAACAAGACAACAAACAAAACAAAACAGAAATAAACTCATAAATACAGAGAACAAACTGATGGCTGCTGGGGGGGAAGAAATAGGTGAAGAGAATTAAGAGGTACAAACTTTCAGTTATAAAAGTAAAAAGACACAGGACGCAAGGTACAGCATAGGGAATATAGTCAACAATATTGTAAAAAATATGTATAGTGGCAGATAGTAACTTGCCTTAGAAACTAAGAGCTGGTTCTTTGAAAAGATAAGCAAAACTGATAAACCTTTAGCCAGACTCATCAAGAAAAAAAAAGAGAAGGCCCAAATAAACAAAATCAGAAGTAAATGAGGAGATATTGCGAAGAATACCATGGATATACAAAGGATCATAAGAAGACTACTATAAACAATTATATGCCAGCAAATTGGACAACCTACAAGAAATGGATAAATTCCTGGAAACATACAATCCTCCAAGACTTAATAATGAAGAAAACGAAATTTTGAACAGCCTGATTGGTAGCAATGAAATTGAATCATTAGTAATCAAAAAGCACTCAATGAGCAAAAGTCCAGGACCAGATGTTGACACAGGTGAATTCTACCAAACATTTAAAAAACTAATACCTATTCTTCTCAAATTATTCCAAAAATTTGAAGAGGAAGGACTGCTTCCAAACTCATTTTACAAAGTCATCATTACTCTGATACCAAAACCAGAAAAGACACTACAAAAAGAAAAAGAAAAAAAGAAAGAAAGAGAGAAAAAAGAAAAGAAAGAAAAGAAAAGAAAAGAAAAGAAAAGAAAAGAAAAGAAAAGAAAAGAAAAAAGAAAAGAAAATTATGAGCCAGCATCCTGGGGCAAGGCAAATTGTAATTTTAAATGAGGTGGTTTCAGCAAGTGCTCCTTGCAAAAGGAGCAGCCAGTGATAAGGCCCTGTGGTGTGAGCACGCTGAGAGTTTCAAGATCAGGGAGGGTGGAGTAGGGAGAGCAAGAAGGAAAGTATTACAGGTTGAGAAGTAGTAATGGTGTGTCAGATCATGGTAGAGTTGTAGCTATTATAAGAAGTTTAGTTTTTACTCTAAGTGAAAAGACACTGTCAGAAGGTTTTGAACAGAGGGTTTAAGTTCATTTAAATTTTAAAAGGACCTCTCTGACTGATGTAATGACTGCAAGTTGCTACAGGGTGACATGGGGGCAGCTGGGTAAGAGTGGAAACAGAGTTTCATGCTCTTTAAGGGCCTTGGGTCTTGTTCAGGAGCTAGATTTGTTCACAGATTGTAAAGGTGAGTAAGGAAGAGGAAGCAGGAAGAAAGCATGGTCTGAGAAAAGAAGCAAGCTCTCTCAAGGTCAAATGCACTCATTTCCTTTCTGCCCATGCAGTATTAGTAGGTTTTACAGAGTCCCTCTGGGATATGGAGGCAGAAAAAGACAGGAGGAGGGTGACACATTTTTATTTAAAATATTTATCTTTTAAAATTATAACTGTAATATACATTAATTATAAACAAGTTTAGAAAAGTATAAATTAAAAAGTAAAAGTAAAAATTTAAATTTAAATTTAAAAATGGAAAGCAGCGAGAATGCCATCGTCAAGAAATGATGACTGTTAATATTTTTATTTATTTTATTCCAGCCATTTTTCTTTCTACCTACTTATTTATGAAGAACTAAAAAAAATACTATATATGAGTGGATTTGTTTTTCCCCTCAAATTATACCGATTAACTGTTACCCATGTCATGGAATATTTACAGAAACTATGGTATTTATAGCAGTATTTCCATTGTAGTGATGTTCATTATTTTATTATAGCCATATATTTAGAAAGACGGATTATTTTTACCTTCATATTGTTAAAGGAAAGCTGTTTTGATCATCCTTGAAAGTAAATCTTTTTAAGAATCTCTAAAGATTTTCTTAAGATACATTAATAACAGCAGTAGTGAAATTTTAAGATCAAAAATACAATTATCCTTCATTTTCCTGGCATGTAACATCAGACTATTCACCAGAAAAGCTATAGGCGCACACTTTTGACAGCTCTACCATAATCCCAACTATCTCTGAACAATGAAATTAAATACACATATGAATTTAGTTACTACTATTGAATTTTACATTTGTCTATTAGTATCATGTTTCTCTTTAACCCCCCCCCCTTTCCTTTACTGGGATGCATATATATACTTCTCACTCATTTACAGGATCTTGTTATAAAATAAGGTTATTCAACATTCTGTCATGTATATTGTGAATGTATTTGTCATTGTGCCTTTTAGTTTGCATGCTATTTTAATTTTATATAGTCTATCTTTTCCTTTCTTATTTTTCCCTGTTTTAAGAGCACTGTTTTCCATCCTGACATTGATATCATCTAGTGTTTCTGTAAGCCTTTGTGTTATTTGTTGATTTTCTTTTTTTTATTCTCCTCCCTCAAACTCATTCTCCAATTGGACTTTTTTAGGTGGAGTCAAAGATGAGAATCTAAGCTGACTTCTGTATTTTTAACATGTGGCCTGTTTTCCCAAAGAACATTTAGAAGTGTCAAACTCTCTTTCATTAAATTGTGATACTTTCTTTATTGCTGTAAAGCTTTTACATGTACTGGGTTCTGCTTCCACTGATCTGTTTAAAATTTTTCATGCTACAGTATGTTTTGATACGTGGTAGGAAATGTCTCTGCAACATTTCAAGTCTTAAACATGTGATTTAGCTGGTTTGAGGAAATCACACTAATCAAAAAGGCCACTTTGTAGGCTAATGAATTATTTTTTACTAATTCTATTTCTGTATAAAAACAAACAAAATGGTTATTATTATCTATTCTGTCATTTATCATTTATTCTGGTTAATTCTCTCCCATCTGAAAAAATGCTCCTCAATGTTGAAAATACCTAGCCAGAAATAAAACTTCTAGGATTTTATGTTAAATCAAACCAAATCTATATATGAATACAGTATAAAACATGCAACATTTCTGGTAAGTTAATGCCTATAGGCGAATTCACTTGTAGGTGAATGAATGAATGAATGAAGTATAGGGTATGGAGATACATACACAGATAGGATTTTCATGATGAAATTACACTGGTAGATACAAAACTAAGAAACTCTAATACATAAGCCCATTTTATAGTCTGAAATGTAAACTGTAATTCAGAAATTTGGAATGCTGGTGGAGAAAATGGTTTGACACAAAATGAGTGAAATGGCTTGAGACAAATGACTGAAAATATGAAATGATTTTCCAATTTGCATTTTTTTCTAGAAGTGAGTGTAAAGACATTTCCTTTGGCAAAATATAAAGATTTTAATACCCTGATTAGCTTGACGAATGAAATGGGAAGCATATCCTGAGAGGTTCTTTTTAACCATAGTTACGTTTTCTCATATGGTATTTTGCCTCCCCTATTTCTCTCTCTTTCTTTCTCCATTCACTTTTTCCTCCTCCTTTTTAGATTTCCTTTCCCTTTCCTTTTATTTCATTTTAAACATCCAGCCTAATTAACTTCAACAAGAAAGGTCTAATAGCCAGTCAATCATGAAAAAGAAAAAAAGAAAGCAAGAAAAGAAACTATCAACTGATTAGTATACCTTTCTCATTATACAGTAGATTAGATATTACTGTTTTGACTTCACAGTCTCATGAGAAAGACTTGGCTAAGAAAGACTACAACAAAACATTCATTAGTATGACATATGGCAAAAATAATGGAAGTGGGACCCAACAAACCCATTCAGGTTAAAATCTTGAAGCTGTAATTGTAAGATAATTGCGTAGTCTTATTGTCAAGCAGTTACAGCATGAGACTAATAGGATGCCAAGGGAAATGTTGATCAGTACTTGAGAGCCTTAATTTTCTCCAAATTTTATTCACCAACTTGTTCAATGAATAGGGCTCTCTTCTGAAGTTGCTATTCATGTGTGAGTTACTGAACAGTTATGTGCTTAAAAGTGGTGGCCAAACAGAGCTACTGAGGGCGTGGAGTGGGCACTCAGATGAGAAAATGAAAGATACGCCCCCCAAAGTTTATTCCAAGATGGAGAGAATGCTCCCAACATCTGGATTGCATTTCTGATTGTGCCAATGATATTACTTATTATAACTGTGCTAAATAAACCATTGCATTAATCTTTTTTTCAATTTACTCTAGTCAAAAAAGTTACTTTTGTGTTTGCAAGAATAATTTGTAGGATTGATCAAATGCTCAAATCTGTGTAGATTTTCTTTTATGAGTTGCTCTCTGATCACAAATCCACATATTCTGCGGCAAGATGCTCATAAACATAAGAATATCTCAGGAATACTGAAATTATAAGCATTCAGATATCTCCAATTAATCTATTTTTAATAGAAAAGTGATATATGCATATAACATTCTTATTTTTAGTGAATTATGCACAGTTTTTCTCCCAATAACTGCTTATGTTATGAGTTTAATAATGGACTTTATTTATTGTGCACAGAGAAAGCAAAAAAAAAAAAAGGAGAGAGAGAGAGAGAAATATCTTCATCTACAATAGGCAGCCAGAATACGCTCTATTTTAAGTAGTGCAATAATTTCATTAATGTTAGAATGAACTGCTCAACTTTTGCCAAAATGAAATGAATGATTATCAGAGTTGCTGAAAACCTAAAATTAAATGGAAAATGTTGAAGATGATTTGAAATATCACAATAATTCAAGAAGATTCTTAGGGTACATTTCCAATAACTTTTCCACAAAGTTATAAGATTTGGCCATTTAGTCTAGCAGGTTGATTTTATAGATAAGGACAAAAACTCACAGTGAGATCAGGGTCAAGAAGCTTTTCCAAAACTACACATCTACTTGGCCCTTCTTCCTAGCTCACAGACCTTTTTGCACAAATAACAGTTGGTATCCAAAGGTGATACCTTGAATGAGAATCCAAGTAAATTAAGATATTTATTTAAGGATGTCTGCTAGCTCTTCTTTTGTACCTTCTGCTATTCGCCATGATTCTTTTAAAACATCAAACTGATCATAAAAATCTTCTGTTCAAAGTCCTCTAACAACAACTCCTCTGCTACATTTCACTCAGATTAAAAGCTTGTCCTTGTAATGCCTTTGCAGAATCCTGCTGCTCACTCTGACCTCATCTCCCCCACCCCCACCCCCAACTTACTCTGCCTTAGTTCTTCAAGTTTGTCTCAGAACTCTTTGTAGTTCCCTCCACCTGGGATGTTTTTTCCCCAGATACATCTCTGTCTCTCCCCATCACGTTCCTCAAGACTGTGCCCCAGGACTACTCCTAAACGTGGAAAGTGGACTCCTCTGTCCTGCCTCTGTTCTTGTAGAGATGCCAGTGCTGCTCTCTTTCATGAGAAGCTACACCCCCCACAGAGCAGAGAGTTCAACAAGCCCAGGGTAAACACCCACCTGACATTGGCTGTCCTTTTCTAGAGTACCCTGTCATTTTCAACGATGCCCAGAAAATGTCATAGGTGAGGCTGCTTTGCTCCAGTCACAGCACCAGTGAGGACTTCCCTGGTTATCTTATTTAAAATTGCACCCTCATTATTACCCAGATCTCCCTCTTTCCCTTTCATATAGTACGTGTCACTTTCTGATGTAGTATATAGTTTACTTACTAATTGTATCTGTCTCCTTCTAGAATGTAAGCTCCATGAGGCAGAGAGTTTGCCCACTTGTTTGCTGTTGTGACACCTTATACCAAGTAGTGGTTGGCACACAGTATGTATTTAATGATACTTGTTTTTTGAGTGAATGAATGAATGTAGGGCACAGCTTGATCTGTATACGGAATAGCTGCAAGTATGACAAAAATTCATTTGGACACATTATCTTGTTTTCTGTTCATCTTTCTTGCCCATGGAGCCTGTTCTAATGATTCAAATCTTTTTTTCTGAAATCCAGCAAGTAATGTCAAAGTATTAAAAAATATCTTCAAAAAATTAGTTTTATTAAAATTAAAACTCTTCATAAAATTGGTGATAAACAGCCTCTTTCCCTGAGCTTTGGGCCTGTTGTTGAGAAGTTATTTATAAGGAGAATCCTCAGTTCAAAACAACTGTGCTTAAAAGCTTATAAGTGAGGAGCCTGCCTTGGACTCTCTCTCTCTCTCCCTCTCTCTGCCCATCTACCAATCTCCCCCTCTCTCACACACACACACGCACACACACAAAAAGCACATCAAAAAAAGCTTCTGAGTTCTGAATGACCTCTTCTGGGATAGTCTCAAGCCTTTATATCAAACCTAATGTAAACCAGCTTCCCAAAAATGTGTGAACCATTTTCAGGTGCAACATTTTCCACTCGTGCTTCCTAAATATTTTGTAACTTACTAAATATTTACTCTTATGACCTAAATAGAATATTGATTTGCGGTGCCTGAGTGGCTCAGTTGGTTAAGGGTCCAACTTTGGCTCAGGTCATGATATTACAATTCTGTGCTGTCAGCACAGAGCCTGCATGGGATCCTCTGTCTCTCTCTGCCCCTCCCCTGCTCTCTCTCTCTCAAAAATAAATAAACATTCGAAAACATATTGATTTAAGGACAAAACATTCTCTGGATAAGAACTCATATTTTTAATAGTTTATTTATTTATTTTGAAAGAGAGAGAAAGTGGGTGAGGGGCAGAGATTGAGGAAGAGAGGGAGAGAATTCTAAGCAGGCTCTGCACTGATGGGCTTGAACCCCCTAACCGTGAGATTATGACTTGAGCTAAAACCAAGAGCCGGATGTTTAACCGACTGAGACACCAGGTACCCTGAGAACTCACATTCTCTAAAAAAGAGTTATTAAACTTTTACTCCTTGCCTATTGTGTTTAGTAAGACCAGGGCGCTGTCCTAGGTCGTGGAGAAATGAGAAATCATGATGTCTTAGAAGACTAAGGACATCCATATCTAGTGACCTTTCCAAGTGTTAAAGCAATAGCAAAAAAACCTAGAATAAGCAAATATCTTTCAAACAGAACTTTTGGTGTAATATTTTCATTAATGGGACTATTTCATGTTGTCAGGACATTTCGAGCACCCAGAGTAGAATTTTGAAACTTTAGGAGCCTTAGAGATTATCTAAATTCAATCTCATTTCACTAGTGAAAATTCTAAGCATCAGATAATATAAGACAGATAAATAGTGCACATAGCATTAAAAATAAAATATTATGGTATTCAGCGAAGGAAGAAAAAGCTTCTATTTGAGGGACTGGAGACCATCAGTGCCCAGCAATGGAGGGAGCATGGCCAGGCCTGACACAGCAAAGGAACAAAGGTAGGAATGCTAGATGCTGTGATATGAAAGAGTAAGTGCTCCGATTTGATTGGCATGTCAGGGAGAAATAGGGCATGATTGAGAAGTAGGATCAGATTATGGTACACCTTATGTTGTAGGCTTAAAAATTTGAATTTTACCCCGTAAGCAATGAAGGGATATTAATGCTTTTGCAGGAAGGTGATTGAGTTGTGCTCAAGAATATTTGTCAGTAGTTGGGAAGGTCAGTGGGGTGGGAAGATTACTTGCTTGAGGATCACCAGTGTTATGAAATGATTGGTGTTATGCGCAGCCATATTAGATTGTTGGGATATATAGTTCAGGGAGATAAAAGCCCACTTGAACTCACGTTATGGGGACAGGTGGAGAAGACAGAGTCAAAAGGAGAAATGCTTTGTGGGTGGGTATGTACCCACAAATGTACACTTAGTGTACACTTAGATGTACTAAGAGAATCTAACTTTGGGTATTGAATTAGAATCATGAGATAAACCAATATAATAAAACAGAAAGATGTCCATTCAATATTTCCTTGTCACTTTTACCATTTTAGAACCAGACCAAAGTTTTCTTTGGTTTTGAAACCTTCAGGACAAATAACAAACTCC